>NC_143528.1:3389771-3689771 GCF_031878675.1 Megascapheus bottae | reverse complement strand
TCTCCGAGGCTCTTTCAGTCCATGCATGTTACCTTTTCATGATTGTGAGGACAAGCAAAGTATCAAGTCTTATAGACAAGAGTGAAATGACTTTTTAGAGTACTAGCCTTGAGTGAAATAGTTCAGGGACAGTACCAGGCCTGAGTTCAAGCCTCTGGACCGATAAAAAAACAACCCACAAAAAGTTCCTGTATGACCGTTTGATTGTTACATATTCTTCCTCCCCCAGCTTTTGGCCAGTTCTGGGAGGCCAAAACTTTCAACTACTTGAGCCACAGTTCCAGCTTTCTGGTGATTAATTAGACATAAGACTCTTAGGGACTTTATTGCCCAGGCTGGCTTTTTTTTTTTTTTTTTTGGTGAGTCATGGAGCTTGAACTCGACCTGGGCGTTGTCCCTGAGCTCTTCACCCTACCCTTGAGCCACAGCCCCACTTCCCAGTTTCTAGAAGTCAATTGGAGATAAGAGTCTCAGTCCTTTTGTGCCTGGGCTGTCTTTGAACCTTGATCCTCAGATCTCAGCCTACACAGTAGCTAGGATTACAGGTGTGAGCCACCACACCCTGCCCAGGCTGGCTTTTTAAACCACAACCCTCAGATCTTAGCTTCCTGAGAAACTAGTGGCATGAGCCACTGGTTTATATTTTTTGGCTTTATTTCACTGTATATATAGTAACACCATTTCACAGGATTGTAAGAATATGGAATGGATTTTTGTATCTTGGTTCTTTCACTCAGCATCGTTTTTAGCACTGGATTATGTGTAGTTTGGCCAACAGTTCCTTCCCACTCCCCATCCCCATCCCATCCCCTCATTTCAAACCCCTCAAATCCATCTTTGTGATCCATTTGTGGATGACTATTTGATTGGTTTCCAGTGTGTGTGTGTGTGTGTGTGTGTGTGTGTGTGTGTGTGTGTGTTACAAGTAAAGCTCTGTGGATAGTCACCTCATAGCTTTTATGTGGCCTTAGAGTTTTATCTCTGGTGGGCAACCAACCAGGAGTGGGATGCCGTGGTTCATAGGGAGCTGAGTGTTTACGAGTGTCCCATTCTCACTGTGGAGCTGGCACTCCAGCGCAGCCAGCTCCTTACTGGGACCTCATGCCTGCATTCTGCAGCATCAGCGATCTTGCAGGTAAAGCCTCATTGTGGTTGCTCTTCCCTAGTTTTCATGCTGGTTGTGTGTTTTCATGTCTGTATTTGACATCTGTGTATCTTGTGCTGTGTCTGGTAACTTGTTTACCTCATTGTAGTAGTTTGGTTAACTGTTACTAGTTTTGAGAATATCTTCAATATTCTGACTTGAGCACATTCTGTCTACATTGTACTTTATCCTTAATTACATTATTTTTAATTTTCTATTGTTATAAACATGATATACAGTGGATACAGTTAATGTAAGTTTCTTTTTATTTTTTTTCCCTAGTCCGCAGTCTTGAACTCAAGACCTGGACACTGTCTCTGGGTTTAGCGCTACCACTTGAGCCTTAGCACTACTTCTGGTTTTTTATATTTATGTGGTACTGAGAACTCGAACCCAGGCCTTCATGAATGCTAGGCAAGCTCTCTATCACTCAGCCATGAGTACATTTCTTTTTGGACAATGTCACCCCTTTTTTTCATTCTCTCCCAGTTTTTCCCTCCCATCCCCACCACACAAGTTGTATAGTTCATTTTATCCTTTAAAAATCAGAATTTGTACATTTTTTATTAACTCTACTTGTGCTTGTATGGATTATATGTTTTATTTTTAAGCTAAAAGCTCTTTGTCTACTCTTACTGAAGTTTTATGATTTTACTTACTTTTTTATGTTACTAGGATTTGAACTCAGGGCTTTGTGCTTGCTAGGCAGGTGTTCTATGATTTAAGCCATGTTTCCAGCTTTTTTTTTTTCCCATTAGTTGTTTTTTAGGTAAGGTATTGAATTTTTGCCCACTTCTAGTCATGACCTTCCTACTTGTGCCTTCTGTGTAGCTGGGATTACAGTGTGAACAATAATGCCTGGATTGTGAGTTGAGGATTCGTCTTGCTAGCATTTTTCCTTGGCTGTCCAAAAACCCTAGTCCTTTTGAACTCTGCCTCCTGAATTTCTGGGATTATAGGTGTGTGCCACTATACCCAGCTCCAAAGTTTAGATTTTTTCATTTATGTCCACTTTTTATTTTGACTTATTTTTAGTATGTTGCAAGTTCTTATTTTACAATTTTTATTGTGAGATAGAAAAGTTCATCACTTCAGTTTGATTAATGTACATTGAATACTTGTGTTGAAATACCATACTGGCCCATAAATATGTACAATTGTGTACATACAAATATGTACAGTGATAATTAAAAAGAGAAATGAAGTTTAATACTTTTAATTAGGAAATGTTTGTAAGCAGACAGAAAGTTGGAAAAAAAATAGTCAACACTCGTGTATATATATATATATATTTTTTTTTGCCAGTCCTGGGCTGGAGCTCAGGGCCTGAGCACTGTCCTTGGACTTTCTCAAGGCTAGAGCTCTACCACTTGAGCCTCAGCACCACTTCGGCTTTTTTTTTTTCTATGTATGTGGTACCGAGGAATCGAACCCGGGTCTTCGTGCATGCTAGGCAAGCACTTTAACCACTAGGCCAAACTCCCGGCCCAACACTCGTATATTTTTTTAAGTCATTTTCTCCCAGTGATGGCATCTGAAAAGGCTGTATGTAGCACATGGTAAGAATCAGACTACTGATTCTGCGATAATAACACAGGAGAGAAGAGATTGGTTGATTAAGCCTCCAGTCTGTAGTACTCTGATAGCACTCTGATCAGACTAAGGCATGTAGGCTGACTGTTGAGACCAACATACTAGTAGCTACAGAGGCTCATCAATCTAAAAGTTTAGTTTAGGGGTTGTTTATGGAGAAGCTTCACTGATTTTAAGAAAAGAAAAAAGGACTTATTAATGAGCTCGAATAACTCATTTCTTTACTCACAGCTCTTCTCTGTTCTCAGGAGTGTGAGCTGGATCCATGCTGTGAAGCAGGCACTTGTAAGCTGAAATCATTTGCTGAATGTGCCTATGGTGACTGTTGTAGAGACTGCCGGGTAAGGAATTTCTTCCTCTTAGGAAAAAAAAGAATAGGAAAAGAAATCTCCATGAATTTTGTCCTCTTTCATTGGGATTTATGCTTCTGAGGCCAGGATTTGTGGAGATTTCAATCTCTCTGTCTCTATCTGTCTCTGCCTCTGTCTCTGCCTCTGTCTCTGCCTCTCTGTCTCTCTCTGCTTCTCTCTCTCTGTTTCTCTCTCTGTGTTTCCCTTCCTCCCTCCCTCCCCTCTCTCTCCCTTCCCTCACCCCCTCTCTTTCTCTCTCTGTGTCAGTTGTGAGGCTTGGACTCTGGGTCTGGGTGCTGTCCCTGAGCTCTTCAGCTCAAGGCTAGCACTCTACCACTTGAACCATAGTACCACTTCCAATTTTCTGGTGGTTAGTTGAAGATAGAGTCTCACGGACTTTCATGTCCGGGCTAGCTTTGAATCGTGATCCTTAGATGTCAGTCTCCTGAGTAGCTAGGATTGCTGGCATGAACCAGTGGTACCTGGCTGGTTTCTCTCTCTTGTATATTCATTCTGACTTGCTGATTTCTTCCAGCTCCATTAAAATGGAGTGATGACCTGACCAGGTGGTAGTGTATGGATTGGAAAGGTGGGTCTGTGCTTTCAATATTTAAGACATTGTGTGTGTGGGGACTACTCTCCATTCATTCTGAGGAAGCTTAGTTCCTAGGTTATTGCAGGTAGTAAGCCATCAGCATTTGTTAAGTTCTAATGACAACCAGTTATCAATACTGCTGTGATCTTTTTAGCTGAATGTAGGATCCAACGTGGATCTTAGTGATCTAGGAAGACATTCTTTTTTTTTTTTTTTTGCCAGTCCTGGGCTTGAGCTCAGGGCCTGAGCACTGTCCTTGGACTTTCTCAAGGCTAGAGCTCTACCACTTGAGCCTCAGCACCACTTCCGGCTTTTTTCTATGTATGTGGTACCAAGGAATCGAACCCAGGTCTTCATGCATGCTAGGCAAGCACTTTAACCACTAGGTCAAACTCCCGGCCTAGGAAGACATACTTTTACCAAGTGGTAGCAGAAAGAAGATAGGGAAGATAGAGCCACTGGAATAATGTTGGTTTTGGGTTATATGTAGTGGAAAGAATGGGAGCTAAGCTTTATGAAGGAAGTTCATAGGAAGGTGGAGAGTAAGGTGAATAGAAAAAAAATTAGTTAATATTGAATAAATTATGGAGCTGGGGAGGTAAAGTCAGGAGAGATGAGTAGATATGTGGACATACGTACATGCATAACAAAATCAATGGTCATGGAGAAGAAAAAAAATTAACATAGAAACAAATGTTGAAAGCAAAAAATGAAAAAAAAAACAACAAGACATAATGTTCAGCTAATGTATTAGCAGGTAACTGAGAAAGATTTAGTGAAGGAAAAGCAGAACCAGGAGAGAGTATAAGAGGAGAGTTCTCTTTGTTGATATAAGGAACTGTAGATGGAGAGTATTCGGGATGGAGGTGAAATTATGATCCAGAGAGAATACCAAAAGACAAACAATGGGCTTCAGATTGGATGCTTTTACAGAAAAGGAAGAAGAGAAACAAAGTACAAAGATTAAGTGTTAGAATATAGGAAATATAAAGGAAATGGTGTTTATCTGATTTACAGAAGAGAAAAACCATAGAGTTAGATAAATACACCAGTCAAAACACTTGAATCAATATAAGGACTAAGGCAAACAGGCTTTTATATAGCATGAATTTTTGCATTTTTCTTGTTTGTCTATATTTATATGTATTTCTAAATGTATATTTATGTTTATACATGTACATAAATACACGAGTACAAATATTTATGGGTTAATAAATAGATAAATTTTTTCTTATATATATAAATATATTAGATATATAAACTTATCATAGATTGCAAAAGACTGTTTTATATCTAGGGATGAGGGTTTTGCTTCCTGCAGAAGCAAGGCCTTTTATGTGAGAAGGGCCTTCAGAATTCAAGCTGATGGCCCATGTCTCTAATACTGACTTAGTAGTGAGTTCTCCAGGAAGTGGCACACTCCCTTTATGCATTTGTGAGTTGTGCTGCACTTGTTTGAACTGCCATAGGTTGGTGGCATATCTTTGTCTCCCTATGCAGTGGTGCGCTGTGCTCCTGTAACCTTTGGCATCCTGGCCGTCTAGCTTCTTGAATCCTAAACTTTTGCTGTTCCCTGCCAACTTTTCTGCCCTCCTTTCTCACACCTCTAAAAGTGACCTGTGGGTGTTAAGCTGTGACTGCATTTTCTCCTCCCCCCCCTCCCTCCCTCCTTTCTTTCCTTTCTTTCTTTCTTTCTTTCCTTTCTTTCCTTCCTTCCTTCCTTCCTTCCTTCCTTCCTTCCTTCCTTCCTTCCTTCCTTCCTTCCTTCCTTCCTTTCTTTCTTTCTTTCTTTCTTTCTTTCTTTCTTTCTTTCCCTGGGGCTTAAAGTCAGGGCCTGGGCAGTGTCCTTGAGCTTCCTCAAAGCTAGCAAGTACCACTTCTGGCATTATCTGTATATATGATACCAAGGAATTGAACGCAGGGCCTTCGTGCATTCTAGCCGAGCACTCTACCACTAGGCCACTTTCGACTCCATTTGACTACTTAATCCTGGGTTCCCAGAGAAACTTTTTCAAGATGGCAATTCTGTTATTCTCTAGTGGACATTCAAATGTCTTCCAGTTATTTCATGTAAGAGGAATTATTGGGCTAGAATATGCATCTTAAAAGTTTTGATCTGTGTTTTATGTCTTCAAGTATGCTAATCTATGCTTCTGACAACAGTGTTAGCAACCATCTCTAAGATATAGCATTGGTTAAGGAATAGCATTGGTTACTAGCAATTACTATAATCTGAGTTGGTATAGGAAGGTACAGTGTTCATTTTTTTTATTTACTCTGCATTTTTAGCTTATTTTTTATGTTCATTTGTCATGTTTATGAATTGTCCATTATTGACCCTTGTTCATTTTTTCCTGAGTTATTGAGTCTTATTGTTAGAATCTTTTGAAGATGTAAAAATGCTGCAGTTTAAAAATTTTAAGTAGTTGGTGGAGATGGTTCTCATCAGGAATTTTAATTTGAGTCTTTTTACCCTAGTTCCTTCCGGGAGGCTCTTTATGCCGGGGAAAATCCAGTGAGTGTGATCTTCCAGAGTACTGCAATGGTTCTTCTCAGTTCTGCCAGCCAGATGTCTTTATTCAGAATGGATATCCATGCCAGAATAACAAAGCCTACTGTTATGATGGCATGTGCCAGAACTACGATGCACAGTGCCAAGTCATTTTCGGTTCAAGTAAGATATTTACAATCGATCACTTTGATTTTATCTATTTTTCTTCCTAGTTTAAAAAAAGAAAAAGAAAGACAAATGTTATTGATGGTGTCTTTTCCCTCTCTTGCTATATCTGCCTTCTTTCTTTTCAAACAGTGATAGTCATGGTTATGTATTTTCGTGTCTAAATTTGGTTGATCTTTTTTCACTCTCATAAAATATGTACATATATTCACATAGGTATTATCGTTTTCTTGACTTTTTTGTGTGTATAATGTTGGAAATCAAATGCAGATCTTCATATATGTTATGCAAATACTCTGCTTCCCCTAGCCCTTGATATTCTTGCTTTAATCATGTGGGGTTATTTACCTGGTCTTTCATCCTTCACTCAGAATATTTTTGAAATCTATCAATATTAGCATGTATGTCAGTAGTACATTATAGTTATTGATTAGTTAAATGGACCATGATTTTGGTGTATATTTTCTTAGTGATATATGTATATATATACATATATATATAATATACAGTTAGTTTTCCCACATTTTTCTTTTTAAAGTTTAAAAAACCAGCTTATTATATAGTGTTTATTTTGAAAATTAAATCTTATTTCTACCCAGCTCCCTCATCCTTTGAGGCCACAAGTTTAATTATTATTCTTAACCTAACTTTTTTTGTTGTTATTTGCTCTATGTCTTTACATAATCTTTTGGTAATGCTGATGCTTTGATTTTTTTTTTGTCAGTGGTGAGATTTGAACTCTGGGCCTGGACACAGTCCCTGAGCTCTTCAGCTCAAGGCTACTACCCTACCTCTGGAGCCACAGCACCACTTCCGGTTTCCTAGTGGTTAATTGGAGATAAGAATCTCACAGACTTTAGTGCCCAGGCTGGCTTTGAACCTTGATCCTCAGACCTTCAGAGTAGCTAGGATTACAGGCGTGAGCCACTGCACCTGGCAGATGTTTTGATTTTTATGAGGGATGAAAATTAGTTTTCCGTCCTTTTCTGTTTTCAGCCCTCAACTCTCATCCATATCCATGTTCATTTTCATTCTGTGTCTTCCCAGCATGAATTCATTGTAGTTTTAGAGCAGTGTTGACTATCTTTGTCATTTGGTTAGTTTTGTATGTATTTACCACCCAATGTTCTGCTAATTTCAATCTGTTTGAAGGAGTTTGAATAGAGGACACCTCTCCCTTCCCCTATTGCTTTTCAGTGTTGTCTATCCTCTGAATTGATCAGAGTTCTTCAGAGAACTGAACCGATAAAATACGAATGTATGTACACATACACACGTACAGGTATAAACACACACAGATACCTCATACTCTGAACTGACTCACAAAGTTAAAGAGACTGGTAAGTACCTGAGTATCTCATTCTAGGCTGAGTTTTACTTAAAACTGAGTTTTACTTTACAACTCTTAGGTCTGGGGAAGTGGTCCCAGTTCATGAGCCAGGAAGAGCTGGTGTCTTAGCTCAGTTCCAAAGACAGAAAAGAAGCTGATGTCTCAGTTTGAATGAGACACACTCAGGAGGACAATCTGCTTTACTAACACCACTGAATTAAAGGTTAAAACATTAAAAGTTCACCTCAGCGCAAATTGCCCTACAGTCAGTCAATATGTGTTATTTTATATAATAAATAGATGAGAGGGAAGAAAATAAGGACATTTAAAACTTTTTATTGTAATGTATAGAGGGGTTACAGTTATATTTTCCAGATAGTAGGTACATCACTTCTCACATATTGATATCCCTTCTTATATTTTGATCCCCATTTCCCTTAACCTCACCTCCTCCCAATCATCTTGTTTTCCCCCCTTCCCTTTCCTATTTCAAAATAAACAAATAAATGTATATTACAATATGCCAGGTAGCAAAGTTAGACACAGTAACAATATGAGATTAACCAAAGGACACAAAAAGAGAAGAGAAATAACATAGTACATTAAGAACAACAATCATACAAGATAAACCTCTTGTTTCCATATCCTGGAGGTCCTTTCATTTAGCCTCATCCTATATGACCTTATGTATCCAGGTTTTGTGCTATTGTAATCCTCTGCTAGGAGAGTCCTAGATGTGTACTAATTATTACAAATGAGAGAAACCATTGAGCCTATGTTCCTTGGATCTGGCTTACTTCACTTAATATGACTTTTTCCAAGTCTTTCTGTTTCCTTCCAAATGGGGCGATGTCATTCTGTCTGATGGCAGCATAGAATTCCATTGTGTGAAAATAAGGACATTTTATCATCATTATATTTGTACCAAAATAAAGAGAAAATTTCATGACAATTACAGTTCTCATCCTGTAATGGTTCATGTGGCCACCTAACTATTCCATATCCCCTTTGCCTACCTTAAGTACCTCAACTCATTGTGATTTTTAACTTGGTGGAGTGACTCACCCTTCATTCATTAAAGGGTCTGGATACTTAGGGATTTTGATTTGATTGTTGTAGTTTTCCATTGATTTTTATGAAGTGGGAAAAGAAATAGTAAAAAATGTTGTAAGGGTTCTCTAGTGTTGCAGACATACTCTTTACCACATTGTAGGAAGTCAAGTTTTCCCTTAGTCTGGTAGTCAGGATCAGCTGTCCAGTCAGAGTAGTGAACTCCTTCTTTGCCTGAAATATGAGGAGCTCAACATGGTTAGATGTTTTACTTTACTTCCCAGTTTGTTGCAACTCTTACGGTAACTTCTGGTAGAAGAATAGTTCCCTTTGAAATGAAGACCTCTAAGCCAGCAGAGCATAAAGTCATGCAATAAGGAACATAGTTTTGCTGGTGGGTTACCAGGGGTGGCATGAGTTTTGCCAGTTTGGTTTTTACCCCTGGATTCCTATATGTGGATCTGTTTTGGGGAAATCAGCATAAGTATTCAGGGCATATACATTCTTCTGAAGCCCTTCAAAGTACTGCCGGTGTTCAATGGCATTTCTACCATTTTGTAAGGCAGCTACTTTGAGATCACAGGAGCAGGCTGCTAACACAGTGAATTCCATTAGCATAGCTTCATTGCCTCCCATCATTTGTTCTGAAGTGAGTTCCTTAAACTTGAACGAATCTGTTCGGAATGTCATGGTGGATAAGGAATTTAATAGATGTACAAATGCTAGTTTTGTAGGAGCTTGCATGTAGGGACTTTCAGCAAATCCATATCCAGAGTATCTATTTCAGTAAGAATGAACACTGTCTGTTCCTTGGTGGAAAGTGGAGAACAAAGCCTCCAGGTTCTTTGGGCTGATCCCTTTAGGAAATGTTACCATTTAGGTTCTCTGCTGCCATGGACTTGGCACTTAACAGTGACTGTAGCCAAGTCAGCTGTTGCTTCTGAGCTCATGAATAACCACTAACTTTCCCACTATGGGTACTTTGTTTTTGAGCCCTTTGGGCAATGAAAGGGGCGGCTAGAGAAAGAGGCTGCCTACAGTCTACAGAATGGATCATCCGATCTTGATTATTAAAACCATTGGCCACAGTCTGTCCATGGGTATATAATTACTTATCTGTCTACCTGCTCTTCCAGGCAAAGTAAAGAATCAGGTACACTTTATGGATGTCCTAGAAAATAGCTACAGTGCCATAGTGCTTGCATATTTGGAGAACTTTTGTAATTTCATCATCATTTTCTTTTTCTCCTCTGTCAACTCATGGTAGAGAATTCCCCTTGCAGTAATAGACGCTGGCTAGAAGGGAAAGAGCTGAGCAGTAGGAGTGAGGACTGTGGGCAGTTGGGCTCCTTCATATAATTGATCTGTGCCTTTGAGGCCAGCTTGTTTCTAGTCATTTCCATTTGCGTATGATACCATTTCATGTTGCATATGCCAGCTTCTTCACTTAGTAGGTCAAATGACACCCCAGTTTATGATGGGTAGCTCATGTTCAGTAGTAACTTGGGGGCCCATAACTGAATGTTTCTACTAACTGCCAAGGAGAGTAGTTATCCACAGAGGATCACAGAGCTTTGCTCTAACATCCTGAAGGTCTGTCCTGTGATTTAACTGTCAAAAACTGCTCAAGGCGCCATATAGCATTTTTACCACACTTCAAGTACTATTTGAATCAAGTAGCCTAAGTGGCAGAGCCCAAGTGGCATTCTGGACCTGTTGCAGAGCCTTGCTGTGTGCTGGGCCCCACTCCAAACTGGCAGTTGTTTTAGATCACTGGGTAAATGGTCCAGAGTAACACAGCCAAGTTGGTTAATGATGGAATATAGTCTGAGAAACGTATTTTTAAGGAGTACATCATGTACAAGTATTATAGGTGCATTACCACAAACTAAGATGACGGTGACATCACTAAGTGATATAGTATTTTTTTACTATCATTACATATGAGATCTGTTGTTGAAATATAGTTATGTGGCATGAGTGTGTATTGCCTTTAAACTCTAATGAGGCCATTAGGTGTTGGGTACTTTTCTGATTGTGGTATAGCCAGAAATAACACTTTACTATTCATCATAGAATGAATGTCTTAATATAGCTCACACTATAGAAATACCATTGAGATAAAGATTCCTAAGTGTTTCTTGAATTTATTTATTACCCTTTGCCATGCAGATGTCTTCCTGTGTTTACAATACGTACTCCTTTAATGGACTGGTATATATTTTGGGGAAGTAATCAGCAATGAGGAGTCCTAAAATTAAATTACAACCTTGGGTTGGAGTTGACATAGTCAAGAGGTAAAGCAAGGAAGGTATATAGCTGACTTTGACTGACAAAAGCACTTGCTTCTTGTCGGCCATGTAGGCAAGTGCGAGGAGATAGCCATGTATCAGAGATGTATGGATTCACTCAAGTAGTGAACCACATGTGGCACAGCATCTGCACTTTTAATCATCACCTTGGTTAAGCTTGTGATAATCCACTTTTATTTTCAAGAACCTCTCATCTTCAGCAGATAAGCAAATTGAATGGAAATGTGGTCGGAGCCACTGCCTCTGAATCTTTCCTGCCCTGATACACTCGTCTCTGCCATCCCTCCAGAAATGTGCTTTGGGGATACTATTGTACAAAATAGAAACACTGTAGTGGCTGCCTCCACTTGACTTTCCCACATAATCATCTTTACAGATCAGGGAACCAAAGCAGGGTTCTAGTAGTAGCTCCACAAGTATATTATAGTTCCACATTTGGGAGCTATGACAAAAAGCACATGTGCAAGATAGATAGGCCTGGGAAGTCATCGGGGCTACTTTGCAACAGAACCTAAAAAGAGAACTTAACTAACACTTTATTTATTATCAGCTGGGCCTCAGTGTCATTCTGGATTTGCCGTAAATCTCCCATGTTATCAAAAGGGCTGATGTTTTTTTAAAATTTATTTTTATCATTAAGAAGTTGTATAAGTTGCCATTCAACAAAATGGTATCAATAAATACAATAATACAGGTCAGTGTACTCATTCTTTTCATCATTATCCCAACCCTCATCTTTTTTTTTTTTTTTTAACCCAATGGCTAGCATCTTGATCTGATTGACCCTGTCCAAATCTTAATCTGTTTGGTGTTTCTTCAGCAATGTTCCATACCTAGGTTATTTATAAGGGACAGGAATTAATTGGTTAACAGATCTGGAGGCTGGAACACCCAAGATCAAGGTGTTAAGATTTGGTTAGGTCTCCATGCTGTATCACATGATGGAAGGCAGAAGGACATAAAATAAACAGGAGAAAAAATGTACCCTTTTTTAATGATATTAATTCTAAGAGAGTTAATGGGAAGAACCCTCAGGGCCTAATCAACTTTTAAACACCACCCCTTTTAATTCTGTTACAGTGACAATTATATTTTAACCTGACATTGGGATGGAATGAACATTCAAATTGTAGCAAGTGCTGTAACAAGGTAACAGAGTGGGCAGTGACAACAGACATTTATCTCAGTTGGGAAGCCCACTATCAAGGTTTTAGATCCATTGGTTCCTGGTGAGGACTCTTTGCCTCACTTCACTACTGTGTCCTCATAGGGTAGTAGAACAAAGAAAGAGAAATCTATTTTCTTTCTCCTCCTCCTCCTCCTCCTCCTCCTCCTCCTCCTCCTCCTCCTCCTCCTCCTCCTCCTCCTCCTCCTCCTCCTCTTCTTCTTTCCTCCTCCTCCTCCTCCTCTTCCTCCTCCTCCCCCCCTCCTCCTCCTCCCCCTCCTCCTCCCTCTTCTTCTTAATTGTTGGGGTAATGTATAAGAGGGATTACAGTTACATTTGTCAAGTAGTGGGTATAAGGTCTGCCTAGAGGAAACTCCATGCAGTTCAGGAAAGGGGGATTATTGTGTGAGGAAAGAGCAGACTCCTGCTGCCCAAGATGGAGTCAGGGGAGCAAGAAAGTTTATGGCGGGAAGTGAGAGATTATATAGGGGGAAGGGTATAGCCACATTGGAAGCGAATGTGATCTCAGAGGATGGGGAAATACCTCAGACTGGGGGGGGGGACCTCCCACTGCCCCCAGGCATGCCAGTTGTCAGGGTTACAGGTGGGAGAGAGCCAAGTCATTTCTTCTTGCGCATTGATACCCGATATCCCTTCTCATGTTTTTGTTCCCCTTTCCCTTCCCCTCCCCTTCCCAATTGTCCTGTTCCCCCCATTGTTTCCTTCCTCATTTCAAATAAATAAATAAATGTACATACAATACACCAGGTAACAAAGTCAGATACAGTAACCACATGAGATTAACCATAAGGGGAATAACAATCACAAAGATAAACCTCTTGTTTCCATATCCTAGAATTCATTTCATTTAGTCTCATCCTATATGACCATATATATGTACGTAGCTTTTGAGCTATTGTGCTCCACTGCTAGGAGTGTCCTAGGTGTGTACTAATTATTACAAATGAGAGAAACCATGGAGTCTGTGTTTCTTTGGGTCTGGCTTTCTTCACTTAATATGATTTTTTTCCCCCAAACATTTCCATTTCTTTATGAATGGGGTGATTCTTCTTTTTAACCCACTAATCTTATGATCTCATCTAACTCTTAAAAGGCTCATTTCAAAATTGCACCCCATTGGTGCTGTTGGCTCTCACTCCTGTAATCCTAGCTACTTCCGAGGCTGAGATCTCAGGATCAAGGCTCAAAGCCAGCCCTGGCACAAAAGGATCTGAGATTCTTATCTCCAGTTAACCTCTAGAAAATGGGAAGTGGGTCTGTGGCTCTTGTTAGGGTGGTAGCCTTGAGCTAAAGAACTCAGGGACCACACCCAGGCCCAGAGGTGGTAGCCTTGAGCTGAAGAGCTCAGGGACAGTACCCAGGCCGAATTCAAGCCCCATGACCCACGTAAATAAAAAAAAAATAAAATAAAAAAGGTATATGATACAAAAAAGAAAAAAAGATAAGGCTGATATTCTATTTCTTGAAGTTTGACAAATATTAATTAGCACAAGGTTATCAAGGTCCTTGAAGGTCACCTAACCAGATCTTTGTAAGGAATAGGTATGTAACAGAGTTCTAAATTCATTTTACTATCTTTTGGGCATACAAGTATCAGAATGCACATTTAGCCAAATGATATTCTTACCCCTGGTTATATATTGGTATGTATTAGTTATGCTATCCTAAGCCATCAGGGGATCCATAGATTATGCAAAATAAATTATGTGCAATACAGTTATTTTTCTCTTTGGCACTAAAATTAGCCAATCTAAAATACCTGCCAACAGTGGACTAAGTGATAGGATGATTCCCCAACGATAGAAAAGGGATGATTCCATACCAAATATTTTCCAGCAAACCTTGTGTAATGCAAAGGACAGATATGAATGACTAATCACTTTACACACAAGATTTTTATATCTTTCAACAGCAAGCAAAGAGGGAATCTGGGGCTGTGCATGATTTTCAAAAGGTAGCAGGTTGAAGAGCATGATTCCAAAAGGAAAGTGTAGAAAGCTTCCTCACATCTTTTGCAGCTGCTGTGTAATACACGTTGGAGAAACCATCATTCTTACAGTTCTGCTGTATGCATGGCTAGAGGTTTTGCTCTAATTAATGAATAAACAGAAAACACACAAAAAATTGCACCCCATTGGGGTTCCAGGCTTCAACCTAGAATTTTGGACTATTCAATCATACATAATTCCTCTGGTAACGGCCACTGACCTTTTAGGTAACTAATTGGATGTATTTTGGGGACTGCACTGGGTATTTCCTAAACAGATTGAGATTTTCCCTTCATTTAAACAATGCTGTTTCTATCTCAAATCAGGCCATGATTATTGCCTCCTTTTTGCTCTATCTCTTGTGCTTTGTTCCAGTCGCCCAACCAGACAAAGTGGTAGAGCCTTTCTAACTCCCCAAAGGGCAGCAAGTAGTAAATGCAAAAATCTCTGCTCAGTGAGCCTTGGCCAACAAACTTAGCCTAATCCACCATTATTTTTTCCACCATTTTTCCTACCCTCTTAAGATCCGTTTTCATATCTGTGCCTTGGATTTCTGTCTATGTGAATCAGAAACTCAAGTAGTTCTTTTGGAGAGTAAGGAATCATTTTTTGGAGTATGGTTCATTTCTCTCAGAGGGAGGAGGAAAGCCCCTTGCATGGAAGCTGAAAGGGTTGCAAAGAAAAATCCTGGATTTCCGATTTTTTTTCCCCCGGCCCTGGATAATAAGAAACCATAGATTTTTGAGTATGGAAATTCCATGATGATATTGCATTTCCCCAGTTCTGTGTGTAGAAGAGTTTTGAGCAGCAGGGAAAGGATGTGGATAGTTGCTTTGTAGTCATTGTGGTGAGAAGTCGTGGAGAGTTGACATGGAGGCAGGGCAGTACCTGAGTGAACTTTGGTTTAATTACACCTGGATACCTTGGGTCTCTGGTGATGGCCTGCATAGAACATATCCTTGTGTTTCCTTTGCTGGCTGCAGGTAATTGGCTGCCACTTGGGGAAAGGTTGCTTTTCAAAAAGCTAAGAGTAGATGGACACTTTGTCCCCGGTCATAGGTATTTTCATCAGTCCAGTGATTTAGTAGGGATATCTAAACCAAGCATCTACACAATGAATGAAAAGCAAGAGAGCTGAAGATTCGCTTCTCCAGCCTGATGTAGCCAGTTGTGTACCAGGGCAGACTTGACAGCCGTGAGGGGCAGATACTGATAGCAGCGCTACACCACATTGCCAGTTCTGCTGTAGTTCTTATTGAAATGTGTTTAGGACCCCAGTGCCTGGAGTCCAGGCTTTTTATGCAATCTAAACTTTCCTTTCCCTTTCCCTTTCCCTTTCCTCCCCCTTTTCCTTTCTTCCCCCTTTCCCTTTCCTCCCTTCTCTCATTCTTTTTCTTTTGAACTATTTTATGGATCAGGACAGAGACATTTTCAGAGGAGTGGAAGTCGTTCACCCAGGTGTGTGGAATGTCATAAGAACTACCTTTTATTTACAAATTATAACTTCATTTTTTCTCTTTTAAATGTTTAATGTTACAGAAGCCAAGGCTGCCCCAAGAGATTGCTTCATCGATGTGAATTCTAAAGGTGACAGATTTGGCAATTGTGGTTTCTCTGACAATGAATACAAGAAGTGTGCCACTGGGTAAGTAGAGCTGAGGCCCTGGAGGGCTGTGAGGGATGGTGATGCCAGTCACCTCCTGTTTCTTTAGACCTGCTGGCTCACTCTTCATCCAGATACCTAACTTCATACCAAACATTTTTCTACACAAGACAGGAACAAAACTAGTAAGATAATTCATCCCTTTATCTTTTGGCGCTCACAAATCTTAGTTTTAGAATCCTACTTTGTTTATCCTTGATTTATAATAAGACTGCCAACTAAATAACTTGTCATTTTCCTTTCAATAAAAGATTCAGTTAAGGACTGGGAATGGGGCTTAGTGCTTGCCTTGTTGTGGAGTACTTGTCTAGCATGAAGCACTGGGTTTGATTTCTCAGTACCACATATACAGAAAAGCCAGAAGTCATGCTGCGGCTCAAGTGTTAAATGTGTTAGCCTTGAGCAAAAATTTGGCTCCGGGACAGTGCCCAGGCCCTGAGTTCAAGCCCCAGGACTGAGGTTAAAAAAAAAAGATTCCATTAACTAAGCTTTAGGATAAAGGGTATAATAGAATTAATTCAGAATGCAATTATTCTAGCTTTATGAAATGACTTCTTTTATTTTTATAAGTAACATCTCTTCATGTAAAAAGTTTAACAATTGGGAAATTAGAAAGATGAACAGTCACCCCTTACTTGAATGCATGTGTGTTTAACCACTTTTAGTGTCTTTTCTCTCTCTTGGTGTCTGCACTGCAGATATTGCCTTTTGCATAGTGGAAATGATTCTGGAATACTGCACATGGCTTCTTCCTACTCTTCCTCCTCAGTCATCAGGCAAATTAAGCCTCCGCAGCAAGGAGAGATAGCAATGATGTCTTAAGCACGAGATACACAAGGGCATTTGTAGGTCTTCATGCTGCTTAACCTTATACAATAGTCAATGATGGTGACTATTTCTTTTTTGTTTTTTGGGGTTTTTTTGAAGAAACTTCTTTCCTTGGCTTTGTGTAGGAAGTCCTTTATCATCTCCCTGCCACACCCACACAGAGATGGTTTTTATTTACTTCTGTGGTTTCACTTGCCATTTAGGTATCATCTGTATGCCGTATCTGCCTACATAGTTTTCTGGCTTCTACCACAGGGTCTCTGCACATGAGATTCCTTCTTGGTTTGTTAGTTCTGCTCATGTCCAAATAAATCTCTGGTCAAGTAGGATTTCCCTAAGGAAGATTTCTTGCCTGACCCATGAGCTATTAAATGTAGATTGCTTACCTTCCAAATAGTTCCTAATATTCTGGCTATTTGATATTAGGTTGTAGTTTAATTCTATTCAGGAGATGCTCTGCATGGTTTTTGACTTGGGGAGTATTCTGAGATGTGCACTGTTGTCCAGGGTCAGTATTCCATGTGCACTGGAAGCACAAAGTGTATTTTTCCATGTTGGATGTACAGTTCTAGAAATGCCAACTTGATTGATTGTGTTATTCAGGTTCCCATATCTTTTGGGGAGGGCACTGTTACTAGTTAGTTCTTTCAGTTTTTAGAGAGGTGGATTAAGCTCCAGTGATCTTTGTGAATTTTCTTTTAAGTTCTGAAACTTTTGACTGCACGTGTTTTGATTTTGTTATTGATGTCGCCACATTTAAGTCTTCTTGGTGAATTGGACCTTTTATAATTGCCAAAAGTTCATCATTACCTCTTGAATAGTCTTCTGTAGTATTTGCCCCAGTGTCATTTCTTTATGCGACTACTTATCACTTTCACATCCTAAATTGTGGGACTCGAGGTGCTTAGGATAATGCCTGGGACATAATGCCTATTAAATGTTGGTTGCACGGATGAATGAATGAAGGTACAGCTAGTCTGAATTAAAAAGAGTGGGTGGAAAATTAGTACACTTGATAGAAGGAACTGAGTGGAAACTTGAGGATAAGTAGATTCAGACCAATTTGAAGGTAGCTAGATACATAGACTATATCCTTTTTTCTGTTTATTTGTCTGTTTTTGAGACATGTTCTCACTGTTCAAGCTGCTCTCAGACTTGAGAACCTGTAACCTCAGCCCCTTGAGTGCTAGGATTACAGATATGTACCACCATACCTGGCTCGTTTCTTTTATTTCTACTTTCATAGTTTTATGACTCTCTCTCTATATAAATAAATGTTTATTATATATGTTTTATATATATATTTATTTATTTTTTTGGTCATGAGGCCTGAATTCTATGTCTGGGCACTGTCCCTGAACTCTTCAGCTGAAGGATATCCACTTGATCCACAGTGCCACTTTTGGTATCTGGTGGTTAATTGGAGATAAGAGTCTCATGGAGTTTTGTTCCCGGGCTGGCTTTGAACCTCAGTCCTCAGATCTCAGCCTCCTGAGTAGCTAGGATTACAGGTGTGGGCCACTAGCACCGGCTATAATGGTATAGTTTTGTAATTACAAAAATATAGAAATTTCACTTGTATAAAGTAAGTTACTAGTGTCTCTTTTCTTGTGTCTGCTGGTACTGGGCTTAACTTTATTGCTCAAGGCTGATGCTCTTCGACTTGGGCCACACCTCTTGGAGATAAAACTCTTGTATGTGCCTGCCTGGACCAGCTTTGAATAGGGGTCTTCATTTCTCAGCCTTGTGAGTAGCAAAAATTACAAGCATGAGACACTGACACCTGTCCTGGCTCCTTTGTAACTCATTTGAGAAACATTTTATAATAGTAATATAAGGTTCATGTTCTTATATGAAAATACACTCTTTAAATTTGACTGCTTGGGTTTGAATCCTGATTTACCTACTTAACCTCCCAGAGACTTTGGATACATTATTTTGCCTACATGTTTTTTTCTTCTTTAAAAGATGGAGTGAGGGCAAGAAGTGTGGCCTAATGGTAGAGTTCTTGCCTAGAATGCAGAAAGCCCTGGGTTCAATTCCTTGGTATCACATACACACAAAAAGTCAGAAGTGGCAAGTGACAGAGCGCTTGCCTAGAACAAAAAGTATCCAAGGACAGTGCCCAGGCCCTGAGTTCATGCCCCAGGAATGGAAGGAAAAAAAAAAAAAAAAAAAAGAGATGGAGTAAGCCAGGTGCGATGGCTCATGCCTGTAATCCTAACTACTCAGGAGGCTAAGATCTGAGGATCAAGGTTCAAAGGCAGCCTGGGTACTAAAGCCCGTGAGACTATTATCTGCACTTAACCACTAGGAAACAGGAAGTGGCACTGTGGCTCAAGGGTAGGGTGGTAGCTTTGAGCTGAAGAGCTCAGGGACAGTGCCCGGGCCCAGAGTTCAAATCCTATGACTGACCAAAAAAAAAAAAAGATGGAGTGAGTTGATGGCTGTTGGTACTGAGAGAAGCACCTGCTTAGTCCTTTGATGTTTGCCATTGACAACATCATTACCATCACAGGAAATTTAAAAATCTAAAAAAATCTAAAGGAAGTAATGGCCCAGAGGTACAAATGTTTTATTTTCTTTTGTGAATCTCCTAACCATAAGCCACTTGTTCATGTTCTGCCTGTTTCTTTGTCTGAAATAGAAGACAGGATCGTTCTGTTAGCTTTTTATTAATTTGTTTATTTTTAATATATACTACATATACACAAATATATACACACACACAGATATATGTGCTGGAGGCATAACCCAAGTCCTTGTTCGTGGTAAGCACATATTTACATACTTACCACAGAGCTAAACTCACTGCCCCTTAAATTTGTTAAGTGTAGAATTTCAACATACAGAAAAGTAGGAAAAACAGCATAATGAATACGAAAATATCCCAGATATAATTTTTTTTCATGTTTTATCATTTTTGTCTTGCTTAGACAAGCCATGGCCCTGTACCTCTGATGTTTTTACTCTTCAGCTCCAGCAGCTAAGGGCATGTATTGTACCTTGTCACTCCTAGTAGAATTATCAGGTCTCAGTCTCACCAGCACCTAATCTGTTCATAGTTCCCTATCTGACTTCAATTTAACTTTCACAGCTAGCCTCTGTCCACATCAGCGATCAATCAAGGATCACACATCACATTTGATTGTCATGTCACATAGTCATTTGAAATCTAAAATATCTTCCTTTACTTTGTTTTTCTTTTTCAAGGACATTGATTGATCAGTGGGCCCTTATTTTTGTTTCCTTTGAAAATTTCCTCTCCGTGTGGCTTGACTTGGCCACTGGATTTTCTTTAGATCAGAAACTAAATCTGAAATCTTGATTTGATTTATGTCAAGTACTTTTACAAGGATGATTCAGTGCTGAATTGCATGAAGGGGCACACGGTCAGTACTGTTATTTTCTTGTTGGTGATACTTGTTGGTGTTGGTGATATAGTGAAAGGATTTTACTATTGGAAGTTTATAATATGTACTTCCGTACATGGGTTAGTTAGGTTGTACTATATATGAACGAATGCCCAGTTCTCACCAGTGCTTCAGCTCATGGATGATTCTTAACTGAAGCACTTGCTTAAATTGTATTATATTTATTATCTTTATTAATATAACAATGAGGCCTATTTTTGGCTGTTTGCATTTTAATTGTAGGAACTGCTTATTTGCAAGTAAAAGCTTTTTATATATTAAGAGATGTTACTATATAATACCAATATTTAACACCACACACTATTAATATATAATATCAGGTATTCTGAATATTAGTACTTAAATCTTTTAATATTTTAAACAATAATAAAAAAATCAAATACATTATATATTCATATATTAATATTTTCCTTCTACACTTTAAGGTGTGAACAAGACTTCATATGGAATGCTAAGTATATCATAATAATATGAATTTTGGTGTATCCAAAAGATGTTAACTGAAGTCCGTTCTGAGTGTTTCATATCTAATTTTGGCCACACATGTGATGTGGCCATTTCCTTTGTTTCTGATGAAGAAGCTGAAGCACACAAAGGCCATCTAGCAAATAAATAGCTGCACACACAAAAACTCCACAAAATTGGAACCAATGGTTAACTATTACGATAGGGTAAAGGAAAAGTAGATTTTTAATTGTAACATATTGAAGAATTAAACAGGAGTTTTAGTGATAAAAGCAAGAGCCTCAGGACTGTAAAGTAGTTTTATAAAAGCTGCTGTATATAACATTGACTTAATAGAAGTATAGCATTTAGAATTAAGGGTAAGAGAACTTCATTATTTTGCTTATCAAGCTATGCATGGTGTTCTGAGTATTATGCCTCAAGCGGCAATAAGCTGAGAAATATTAAAGGAACCTCCTTGCCACCTGGAAAATGACTGTAGGCTGTTTCCCTTGTGTAGGAAACATTTAGGAAGCATAATCATCGTCCTAAAATAGCTACCATGCAAAAGAAGGGAAAGGCTTTATTGGTGTGGTCTCATGGGACCTGTTTTGCAAAGTTACGGAGAGGTGGATTTTAACTCATTGGATAAAGTTATGATAGTCAGGATAAGAAGTTTGAGTAGGGGGGTGAGTTAGAGATATTGAGGGAAAAGTACTTGTGATGTGGTACTGGTTCATAGAGGAGAGTCAAGTGTAAGGTAGATGTTTAGATCTAATAATAGTCATTTAAATACGATATTTCCATGGGATTTTAGAAATACTTAGGGTACTTAGGAATGAGGTATATCTGTCACAACCTTAGACCTTACACAATTGTAGATAGGAAGTTGAATTGGTACACTAATGAAGTTAATGCTTTGTATCATTATATCATTAAACAAACTGTCAGCCAGGCACAGTGGAGTGCAGTCCTTCGTTTGTTATTTTATTTTGCAAAAATTGTCACCTGAGTGTGGTTTGAAGCCATGATTCGATTTGGTATTGCTTCAAGAGTCTGTGGGGGCACATTGCTTGCAAAAGAAACCATGTCTTCATGCAAGTGAGTAAATACTACCGTTAAGCTCCCTCTTTCAGCCTCTGGAGAATATTTAGGAGGAAACTTCCTTTTGCATGAAAGATGATTGTGTTTTGTATTACTATAGTATTTATTGTGTAGTCACATTTATAGAATCACCTAGTAGTAGTCCACTTTACTAGTTAGAGTCTTTTGAGCCCTAGATTGACAGTGAAAAGACATGAAGTGGGAAAAGGAGCATTCATGCCACTTGGTTCTCTACCTAATAATTTGCATCTTAATGTTCACCTCCCCATCTCCTTTCCCATCTCCTCCCCTCCCCTCCCCTCTCTTTCATGTTTAAACAGAGCTGCTATTGCTCTCAAACACTTTCACTTTGAGATTCCTTCCTTCCAGCCAAATAATGGCAATGCTGTTTACATACAAATACTTATTTATACACATTGTTTATTATATGCAATGTTATATACATTGGTGCATTCATGTTCTTTTGCTTATAGGAATGCGTTGTGTGGAAAGCTTCAGTGTGAGAATGTACATGACATGCCTGTGTTTGGAATTGTACCTTCTATTATTAAGACACCGAGTCGAGGCACCTATTGTTGGGGTGTGGATTTCCACCTGGGCTCAGATGTGCCAGATCCAGGGATGGTGAATGAAGGTACAAAATGTGATGCTGGAAAGGTAATCAAAGTATTTTATTATTTACAAAGTAAAGTGAAAATAATTTTAAAAATCATTACACAGACTAAATACCTGTTCTTTTCTGTTATAAAATACATTTTAGATTTATTTTAGAAATTGTAGACACTAAAAAGAACTCAAGAAGAAGCTTAAGAACTATAACTCTACCATGTATATTTCTTCACTATGGTCATCTAGCGTATGTTTTCTACATTGCATTTTCCTTGCTGGATATATTTCCTTCTATAATATAGTGTAAATTATTAGCCAGTTTGCTGTTGATGGGGCATTTAGCTGACTTCCAGGATTTGGCATGTTGCTGTGTGCTGTTCTACCAGAAGGGTTGCAGAGCCCTGCCCATGCTTCTTGACCATAGCTGTCTGGATCACATGTAGCCTATGTCTTGCTACCTGTGGTTCTTTCTGTATGAGGAGATGATTATTAAGAGAGTAATGAAGAATTCTTTGGACAGTGCGGTGAAGTAGGAGCTGGGCTGTGAGAGTGGTGGTAGCATTCAGTTGTGAATGAGTTATGACAGAGCAAATTGAGTTGAAGAAACAAACTCATATAGATCAGGAAGGCAGAAGGGAATGAGGGAAGGATGAAGAGAGGAAGAGAGAGAGAGAGGCAGGCTGGCAGGCAGCCCATAACATGTGTGATCTGAACAGAGGGTTTTGTGAGCTCCCTGGCTTCCTCCATCTGTTTCTTTCCTCATCGCCTCCCTGCCCTCCCTTTTCTCCTTTTCTCTTTCTTCCTTTCCTTTCTTGGTATCTGGAATTTGAACTTAGGATTAGAGTTTGTTAGGCAAGTAATTTACCTGAGCCATGCCCCCAGATCTTTTAGCTTTAGTTTGCTTTTAGATTGCATGTCATACATTTGTCAAGACTGACTTTGGACTGTTAGCTTCCTATCTATGGCCTCCTCAGAGCTGGGATTGCAGGCGTGCATGTTTCCAAAAACACAGTGCATGCTTTTGTGCTTTTGTTTGCAACTAGGTTTGACTCTTGCATTATAAATAATGCTGAGATCAATGGCATTGTACCAAAAATGAGGGATAATACCTGATAATTTTCGAGGGTTGGACTTCAATAACAGTATGTAGGCTTAAAAGGTTTTAGGTATAGTTTTTACCAAATTTCTCTTTGGAAAAGTTTTAGTTTACCTTCCTGTATATGTATTTTAAATTATCCTTACTATAGTCAATATTGCCATTTATAATTTTAAAGCTTTCATTGGTAACTTCCTCCTTACTTTCTTCCTCTTTCCCTCTGTTTCCTTTGCCTTCTTTTCTGCTTGTTGTTGGCCTCCCTGCTTGCTTGCTTTCTCTCTCTCTTTCTCTCTTTCTCTCTCTCCCCCCCCTCTCTCTTTCTCTCTTTCTCTCTCTCCCCCCCCTCTCCCTCTCTCCCCCCCTCTCTCCCTCTCCACCCCCCTTAGAATTCTCCTTCCTGTTAGTAAAGGTAGTAAATAATCAGCCTCTCTCTGCCCTTTATCTTGAGATAGCACTCCTTTGAGGCAGCCATAACCACATAAGGCAGCAAAATCTACTTAGAGTAACCTTCAAATCTGGGCAGCTGCGAAACCCCTTCTCTATAACTTAGACAGCAGCCATAAATTGTAGCCTGCCAGGATGAAGCCCCCTGGTCACATGTCCACACCAGGCTCTCTACCTCTTAAAGCTCATAGGTTATATAAGTCACCTCAGACAATAGCTGGCACTTTTCTCTTGTGAAAAGGGGGTCTTTGCTGTAAGAAGTCCCTTTGCTGGCAATAAACCTTTTCTTTGTTCTTTGTACCTGGATGTCTTTGTGGTTTTCTACTCTTCACCTTCTTTATACCTCTCATCTTCCTTTGTTCTTCTTCCTCCATCTTCCTCCCCATTTTGAGACTGAAACCCAGCACTTTGTACATCATCGACTAATGCTGTACCCCTGAGCTACCTTCCTAGCCCTCATTATACTTTTTCTTTATTAGTAGTAATACTGAAATATATATATAAATATATATATATATAATTTTTTTTCTATGTAGTATGGCTGATCTTGAGCCCATAGAGAGCAAACTGGCCCTGGATTTCTCCAAAATTTTTTTCATATATTTTTTATTGTAATTAATAATAAGGTTTCATTATATTCTCCAGATAGAAGATGTGTTACTTCACAGACATTGATACCCTTTCTTATGTCTTGGTCCCCATTTCCCTCCCCCTACTCTGGCCCCTCATCTTGTCTTCCCCCCTTCCTTATCCGATTTCAAATAACCAAATAAACATATATACAGTATATCAGATAACAAGGTAAAATGCTGTAACAATATGAGATAATCAAGGGACAGCAAAAGAGATGATAGATAACATAGTACATTAAGGACAACAATCACTCATTAAATGGCTTTTGTTTCTATATCCTGAAGGTCCTTTCATTTAGCATCATACTATATGGCCTTATGTATCTAGGTTTTGTTTTATTGTAAATCTCTGCTAGGAGGGCCCAAGGTTTCTACTGATTATGACAAATGAGGGAAACCATTGAGCCTATGTTCCTTTGAATCTGGGAAAGTTTGGATAAGTGGGACTGCATTTAACTGCAGAGCTTCTGTATGGCAAAGGATATAGCTAGCAAATTAACTAGAAAGCCTACAGAGTGGGAGAAGATCTTCACTAACCATCCAACAGACAAAGGCCTCATATCTAAAATATATCAACAGCTCAAAAAATTGACTCACTCCAAAACTAATCTCCAAAGAAACAACTATCCCATTAAAAGATGGGCCAAAGACTTAGAGAGTCTTCTTTGAAGAAGAAATAAAAATGGCCTGTAGACACATGAAGAAATGCTCGACATCTCTGGCCATGAAAGAAATGCAAATCAAAACAACTCTAATGTAATTTTTCTTGCTAAGAAAACTAGTTTGTTTATATTTTGATTGGCTATTATAGGTATCCCTCTATTCCATCCATAGCGCAATTATTTATTGAGTGCGTGGACACTGTACACACATCTCAGATATTGAGATACCTTAGTAGATTTATTGGTTATTCATACTTTCTTAGGTAATTGTAATATCCTAGGAAATGTAGAATTTAAGCAGAAAGACAAATTTTTAATAAAAGAAACAGAAGAATATCAACAGAAACGCTAAATAACAGTTGACTCTATAGGGCCAGAAGAATGATCAGTTTCTAACTGGAGCAAAAGGACCTGTAGAGAGGTTTCTAGAGAAGGAAGAAATGACATGGGGACTTGTTGGAGATATAAATGCTGATATAGTGATAAAGGTCAATTTTGCAAGTAAGGCAAGTTTTACTGGAAGGGAAAAAAAAAGGTATAGATGAGAAAGGACATAGAGATCCTAGTTAAAATCAACAGGGCTTCTGTCTTAAATGTTGGGAGGGGATACTTTCTCTCCACTATCCATGTTTTCTGTAGAACTTCTCATTATTAAAGCCACACCCATGATCTTGGTCTGCTTCTCCATATCTATGTGGGATTTTGGCCTTGATCTTGGAGTCTTCCTGCCTCAGCCTTTTGATTACTATGGTGTTTACAGACATGTACCATCATGCCTGGTCATTATTTGATTTGACCATGTGCATTTATTATTTTGGCATAAAAAAGTTCATTGAATGACTGAAAGGCAACTGGTACCCGATTCTTAGACATGTTATTTGAAGTATTGAAAATAGCATTAAGAATCATAACTAACAAAATGTATTTCTTTGCTCAGCATGTTAGTTTACTAGAAGACATGTGTTTTATGAAAATGAGTTCTTTGAGTTGGAAATTGTTTTCATGACTTTTAAGTTATCAGGTATTCCCTTTGGGTGTAGAATGAAACAGTCATGATGGATGTCAAGTACATAGTAAGGCAGATCAGTCTCTGATCTGCTACACATGGCTTTGACCAACCTTAGTGAACAAATAAATCACAAAAATCAAAGGGAATTTCCAAAGCAGTACGATTCCCCATGTACTCCTCAGGTAGCATACTTCGATAAACAGAAGCTGTCATTCAGTCCCTAGGTATCATCAGGTGTGCTTACATTCTGTAAGCTGCTGAGCATTCCCTGCCCTTAATTTAGCAAAAGTCTGCCTCTTAAAATGCTGATTGAGCCTAGATATCAGAGTAAAAGAGAAGATGCTTAATTTAAGTGATGAAGAGAGCATTTTAGGTTTGTTGACAAGTGGGATGTCTTTGGTCTAAGTTGGGTTGTGCTCAGTTAAGTACTGTACTAACTCTCTGCATCCTAAGCATGTGTGCATTTTCCTCAGCTATAGTCTTCTTGGAACCAGGTACCCTTGGATACCAAGAGTCTAATGTATGTATGTTCAATTTTTTAATGAAGACAGTGCATTTGAAAAGAATATGTATGTGTATATGTGTGTATATATATTCTTACTTATAACATGAAGTATTTAATATTTACGTGTCTACATCAATTACATTCTTATTTATTGTTCTTAATGTGTTGAAAGATTTCGAGAAAGTAATGTTAGTCTCCTTAGAGCTTCCTGTTTTTATTTATATTGAAGTTACAAAAGTTTTTGCTCTAGATATATGGATGATATATTGTGAATATTTCTTCAGTAGTTTAATTGTGGAGTATCTACTTTATTAGTTTAAGATTTCTCTTTGCTCTATTTTGAATTTACGTAAATTTTCCCTCTCTTCTCCTCTCTTCTCTTTTTTCTTTTTGTTGTTGGTACTGGGACTTGAACTCTGGACCTGGGCACTGTCCCCTGAGCTCTTTAACTCAAGGCTAGCACTCTACCACTTTGAGCCACAGCACTTCCAGTTTTCTGGTGGTTAATTGGAGATAAGAGTCTCATGGACTTTCGTGCCTGGGTTGGCTTTAAACTGTGATCCTCAGATTTCAGCCTCCTGAGTACCAAGGACTACAGATGTGAGCCACAAGTGCTCAACCTACATTTTTATTTTCTTTGTGATAATGTTTTGCCATATTTTGCCATGTTTTGTCATGGTTTTGGTGCCAGTATCAGATGTTAAGCTTAGAACCTTGTATAATGTATGGTCCTGCTTCCTCTACCACTTGAGCCATCTATCCAGTTCATACATTTTACTTTGACCTTGTTATGTTACTGGAAATTTGGTGCCCTGAACTCAGGGCCTATTCACAAATATTCACTCTTTAAAATTATATAGCTGCAGAGGCACAATGCTTGAATGCCTCTCCATATTTATATGAAATAATATATATCGAAACCAACTCCAAGATAAGGAAAGAAGAGATCTATGTTCTGATGGTTCTTGGGAGTGAAGTGGAGGAGTGGACACAGAGCTCGAGGGAAACGGATGCAGCAGTGGAGTTCACTGTACACTGATGAAAGTGAACCACATAGCTCATGGGCAGAGACAGCAGGGAGGGACTGGGAGAGAATGAGGGAACAAAAGACACAGTACAGGGCCGGAGTCTGGCCTAGTGGTAGAGTGCTTGCCTAGCATGCATGAATACCTGGGTTCGATTCGTTGGTACCACAAGCATAGAAAAAGTGGTGCTGTGGATCAAGTGGTAGAGGTGTAGCCTTGAGAAAGCCTAACGACTGTGCTCAGGCTTCCAGTTCAAGCCCCAGGACTGGCAAATAAATGAATGAATAAATGAATGAATGACAGTACAAAAAGAAATGTACTCATTACCTGACTCATGCAATTGTAATCCCTCTGTACACAGCCTTTATAGTAACAATAAAGTAAATTAAAAAAGAGAAAAGGATAAAAATCCAATAAATAATTTTTATCAATCCCCCCAAAAACAAAACCAAATGTAACTGAAGGTATCTCGGTTAGTATTGATCAGAAACTATAGTTGTGAACTTATTTGGTTACCTTTTTCTTTTATATTAACATACTTTATGCCTAAGTTGCCTTATAGATTTAAAAAAAATTTTTGGTCCAGCACTTTTCAATTTTTTTTTTCTGTTGTATGTATGGCTTGGACACTGTCCCATGAGTTTGCTCAGCCACTTGAGCCACAGCTCCATTGATAGCTTTTTAGTGGTTACTTGGAGACAAGAGTCTCACATTCTTTCTTGCCCAGGCTAGCTTTGAACTGAGATCCTCAGATCTCAGTCTCCTGAGTAGCTAGGATTGCAGGCATGAGCCACCAGTACCTAGCTTTTATAAGTTGTTAATATTATTAAACAAGCAGCAAATGGAAAGCTAATAAAACTTGAAACACCCCAGTTTGTTTTATTCTTTCAAAAATAAAAATTAAAAAATATTTTATTTGTTAAAACAAAGCCTATCTCCCAGTATGTGATTAAGGATGAATAGAGATATCTCCATGAAAAGCATAATGGGAAACAAGCCATTATCGTCTCACAAATTTCTAGAAATTCTAGTTTATGCAATGAAATGAGCCATGAAATATATATTCCTAAATATGAAAGTTGAAATTTAAAAGTATATAAGAAAAATGAGATAAATACCTACTGTTGTTTTGTACTAAGATAGTAAGGGAGGGCGGGGAGGGGGAAGACCAAACTTTCTGTTGTACATTGAGAAACACACACACACACACACACCACACACACACACACACACACACACACACACACTCTAGTTTGAGTCATATTAGAGTAGTTATCACTGAGACTCCTTGTAGTCTTGGGATTAACCATGTGGTTATTTTGGGTTCCCTATATTTCTTCTGTTTGTATTCATAGGGAATAATAGACGGTAGTTTTGTTTTGCCTTGTTTTCTCCCATCATTAGTTCTATGTCAATTCATTGATGTTTCTGCATTTTCAAAAACATAATGTTGCAACTAACCATCCCTAGAATTATTGAAAAGCATGATCCTAGGACATAATCTGTACCTTGTTCTTTTTTTCTCTTTGAATACTTCTTATTACTAAGTTCAGTTTTTATTTGCTTCACTTAGTTCTTTTCTTTTACAGATCTGTAGAAACTTTCAGTGTGTAAATGTGTCTGTACTGAATTATGACTGTGATATTCAGGAAAAGTGCCACGGACATGGGGTAGGTGGTACGTTCTTTTTCATGACAAGTGATGTTAAAGAGTGATTATTTCCAGTGAGACTTAGCTGAGAATTCCCAAGATTTCTAGATTTTTTTTTCAGATGTTGGAGTAGTTGTTGTTTGTGAATTTTTTTAATCTTAAAGATAATATGTTTGTGTTTATAAGCATTTATTCCTTTCTCTTGGCTTCCATTCTGGAGTCGATACAGAGCAGCATTCACAATTAACACAAGTGGTCTTCTGATTATTTTAAAGGTGTGTAATAGCAACAAGAACTGTCACTGTGATAACAACTGGGCGCCCCCAAATTGTGAGACAAAAGGATATGGAGGAAGTGTGGACAGTGGACCTACCTATAACGGCAAGTAACACACAGAAAATCCATGTGACTGCATAGAGGCCCATGCCGTGAGTTGGGCATCATTGTACCTTTCCCGCCCCATCAGGTAGATATTTAATGTGTTGATTCTCCCTGGAGTTTTTGTGAATGTTGCCACCATCACCTCCTACCTCCTCCACACCATTTTTCCCCCTCCAATTTCTTAACTGGACTTATGTAATAACTTCTTACCTAGGTTCCCATTTTCATATTCTTATGACCTATGTTTCACATTACATTATAGGATATTCGTGTTTTCTTTTGAGAATTCAGCTTTGATTTTGTCAGTGCCCTACTTTTAATTCAGTACTGCTCCATTGACATTAGAGTTAAATCCACAAGTCTATAACACAATGTAACTGCACTATGTGATAGTTGAACTTTCTGGTCTAACCACTGTGCCTAAGACAGACCATAGCTCCTTTGATTTCCTTTACTAGGCTACTCTTACTTCTGAACCTTAATACCTTGTTATGGTCATTCTTGGAACTAGGCTAATCGCTATTTAGACTTTAGTTTGTGCCTTGTTTCCTAATGGAAGTTTTCCTAATTGTCCAAATCTGACTGAATCTGGTCCTCATCTTTAAAGACTTTCACATGTGTAGTACAAATTTTTCTTCCCTCATAAATCATGAGCTCCTGTTTGCAGTTGCTTTCTGGTGAGAACATGTACGAGATGAAATACAAGGTGTTTGTTTAGCTTTCTCAGAATCTGCCAAGCTGTTTCCCAGAGTGGTTACAGCTATCCTACTACCTTGACTGCAGTTTCATCTTCAGCCATTTATGTTACTTGCGATTATAAATCTGAAAAATCACCATGGTCCTGGGATCTGGGGTCACCTGTAGTGTCATTGACAAATGATAAAATGAACATATTTCTACCTTTTATCCCAGGTAAAGGTTAATGCCTGTCCAAAATATAAAAAGGTCTAAGTAAATGAGAAAAAAATCTCAAAGTCCATTAGAAAATAGGTTGCATAATGATCACAATGAACAAATAATGGTTTCTTCTTTAATGTCAACAAGTTTCAACTTAATAGAATAAAAACTAACTTAGTTGGGTACCAAGAGCTCATGAAACCCTAACTATTCAGGAGTTGGAGGTCTGGAGGGTCACAGTTTGAGGCCATCTGTAGCAGAAAACCAAGATTCTTACCTCTAAAATAGCCAGCAAAAAGCTATTTTGGAGGCATGACTCAAGTGGACAGTTGGGAGCAAGCAAGCTGGATAGGAGCACAAGGCCCAGAGTTCAAGCCATAGTTTTGGCACAAAAATAAATAAATGTGAATGTAAATAAAGTTTTTTGTTTTTTTGGTGGGTCATGGGGCTTGAACTTGGCCTGGGCGCCGCCCCTGAGCCCTTCAGCTCAAGGCTACCGCCCTACCCCTGAGCCTGGGCACTGTCCCTGAGCTCTTCAGCGCAAGGCTGCTACCCTACTCTTGAGCCTAGCCCCACTTCCCGTTTTCTAGAAGTTAATTGGAGATAAGAGTCTCAGGTCCTTTAGTGCCTGGGCTGGCTTTGAACCTTGATCCTCAGATCTCAACTGCCCCCGGCTGAATGTAAATAAAGTTTAACAACAAAAGAAGAGAATGTGAAAAAAAAAGTGTTCCAAATTGTGTTTATTATATGCTATCTTTCATGTATTGAAGGGTCTACATTTACTTTGTGCTTATATTTGTGTGACGAAAAACTGTAAAATTAGATAAGAGAAATTATTGTACATCACCTAATACATCACCAGTCACCTAGTATGTGATGGGTAGGCTGAAGTAACATCTGACTGAATGACCATTAGTGTCAACTTCATCTCTCTAGAAAAGAGCACTGCCCTGAGGGATGGACTGCTCCTGTTCTTCTTCCTGATTGTGCCCCTCATTGTCTTTGCTGCTTTTCTCTTCATCAAGAGGAACGAACTCCGGAGACGCTTCTGCAGAAAGAAGAGATCCCAGACTTATGAGTACTTAGACATTTTCATATTTAATCTGTGTAAATAATTTTCATCATGACAGTAGTCCTTACCGGGAAGGTTGTGAGCCAAGTGCAGTGGCACATGCCTTAAATCCTAGCACTGGGGAGATAGAGGCCAGAGTGTGATTTTAAATCCAGCCTAGAATGCATAGAGAGATCTTATCTGGGAGAAAGGAAAAAAGGGAAGAACCAGGATATTGGTGGCTAAGTCATCTCTTACAGCAACAATGGCTAGAATTAGGGTGACTAGCTTGTACCCTTAGGGTCAGGTGAGTTTAATATTGATTTCTAATAAGAGCAAGTAGAGATTTTGGTTATGCCATTGGATAGGTTCTCTAATTTCAAAGCTTAACAAATGCTGTAACCATAAACCATGTTCTATTTCTTCTATGAATTTTTTTTGTGGATCATGGGCTTGCACTTGGCCTGAGTGCTGTCCCTGAGCTCTTCAGCTCAAGGCTACCACCCTACCTCTGAGCCAGGTCCCACTTCTAGAAGTTTTCTAGAGGTTAATTGGATAAAAGAGTCTCAGGTCCTTTGTGCCTGGACTGGCTTTGAACCTTGATCCTCAGATCTCAGCCTCCTGAGTAGCTGGGATTACAGGCGTGAGCCAAGGTGTCTGGCCCTTCTTCTATGACTTTTATTTCATATATCAGTTCTTATAAAAAAAATGGAAGCACTGGAAGTGGCACTGTGGCTCAGAGTTCAAGTAACATTTTCAGCTTTCAGTTTAACAGACACATTTTAAGAAATGAGGTGTGATAGAGGAAAGCGACAGTTCCAGTCTGTATCTACAATAGTGTGAGTAGACTGGGCCTCTTTATCATGCCTCAATTCAAATTCCATGCAGTCATTTGTTAGAAAATTATAAACTGAGGGCCGGGAGTTTGGCCTACTGATAAGAGTGCCTGCCTAGCATGCATGAAAACCCGGGTTTGATTCTTCGGTACCACATACATAGAAAAAGCCAGAAGTGGTGCAGTGGCTCAGGGTAGAACACTAGCCTTGAGGAAAGCCCAAGGACAGTGCTCAGACCCTAAGCTCAAGCCCAGGACTGGCACAAAAAAAAAAAAAGAAAAAGAAAATTACAAACTGAAACCACAAATAAAACCTTTGGAGCCTTGGTTTGCTTCCTAAAAAGAATAATAATATTACCTGTTTGCTGTTTTTTGGGGGGTAGAGAGGGAAGGGTTACTTTAAAAGTAAAATGAGGAAATGTTAACAAGTAAAGCTTGTTGCACATTGCTGCATATTCTCCTTACTTAATAATTAGCTGTTATAATAATGATTTCTAGCTATCTCTACCTGTCTAGCCTTGATTACTCATTTTTGCCTCAGTGCCCTCTTTCTCAAGTAGGACATAATTTTCTCAGAGTGTACTGATCTTACCTTCAACCTTTGAAGGATTCTAAAACAGATTTATCTTCCTGTCTTTTCTCATCCTGTCATTCTTCTGTCTGGCCACTCCCTGCAGAGAATCAGCCAGTTGGCATTCAAGTTTTAATTCCACACCTCTGTTGTCTCCCATGCCTCCTTGTTGTTTATCAACTGTCACTCTGCCTGTCTCACTGTAGCCAACCTATTTGCTAACTCTGGACTTTTCTAATTTTTAGTGACTGCTTCAAGTATTTCCTATTCAGTCTAAGAATTTGCTTTTACTTATCCTTGGTTTTAGGGAAATTTGAGGAGAAAAGTTTGTGAATATGGTCCTTATTGACTAAAAAATGTGTGAAAGCTGTTAAAAATGCCCTGTCTCCTGGTTATCACCATCACCACCATTATTATTTCGTAGTAAGGAAACCAAAGCTATTCTGTGATGTGTTCTGTAGAAAGGGCTTCATCTTAACCTCAAAGTCATTGTGTCTTTCAGGTCAGATGGTAAAAACCCAGCCAGTGTTTCTAGACAGCCAGCAGGTGCTCCTCGCCATGTTTCTCCAGTGGCTTCTTCCAGACAAGCTGTAAGTTTAAAATAAAATTTTTTTCTTCACTGGATATTATATATATATGTGTATATATATATAATTGTAACATATGTAGTACATATTAATATATCTACATATAATCTATATATCTACATCTATATCACTGGTCAAGTGCTTGCCTAGCTTGCATGAGGCTCAGGGTTCCATTCTAGTATCATTAAAAAAAGAAAAAAGATTAAAGACTGGTTGTGTAGGTGTAAATAAAACCTTCACAGGAATTTGAGAGTCTTCTGGGGAGAGGGACAAGTTAAAGGAGCAAGAGCAAAGGCCGTGGCTGGGAATGTGAGAGGAGGTTCACAATATCTCCCTTGACACAAAGATTAAGAAATGAACTGTCTTGTTCTATCACTAGCTGTTTCCACTACTGCCTCCTGTTTTCATTGCTTGGCTTTCCTGAGGCATGTTCCCAAAGCCTCCCCCCCACCCCTCCAACTGCTGAGTAACTAGAGAGTCCTAATTGTCCCTGTAATGGGATGGCAATCACCATTGCTGCAAATGTATTCCAGTTCCTGGGGTAAGGGTTTCTTCGTATTGATAAGCTTATATCAATATGCTTGAGCAATTGATACTATTTTATATGCTTTAAAACTTATTAGAGTGCTTTATTTGAGTTTTGGCACACGCGTCTGCTTTACCATTACTTTGTGATCTACCCCTTTTACATATACCTATGTGCCAACCTTTTCACTACATATCCCATAAGTGCCCCCACCGTTTCTATGCTCAGATTCCAGGGCTGCAGTACAATGAACTAGACAGGGAAGGACATTCTGCAAGTGTCTTCTCGTTCATGTTGTATGTTCTGTGACGGTTCTGGGTAGTTAGTATCCACTTGTTGTATGGTAGATCCAGTCTCAAGAACAGAGAAGCCATCCACTTAAAAGATCAAATTTGGCATCTTTATTGGCACACTAGTGGGCACAGAGGGACTGCAGTTTCAAATCCCTATTGCCCTGAATACACAATACATATTACATATTAAATTATACAACATTAAGAAATCACAGTAAGTTACAGCTGTCTGTGAGAGGTCAATGAACACAGAGACATTTTCCATCATTGTATCCAATGCTATTGGAGAGTACTGATTCAGGGCATATAGGAATTAAATCTCTGAATATTTAAATCTTTTTGAGAAATTCCAAATTGTTTTTAAAGAGTTTGTACCATAAGATGATTGTATGAGCATCACATATGATTTCTATCTATGCCAATAGTTGGTATTATCAGTCTTTTTCCTGGTTACATAGAACTGAAATGGTTAGATGTCCTTCTTCATGTTTTCATATTTATATAAGTATATATACAAAAATCCCGATACTGGAGGCTCAGGCCTGTAATCCTAGCTACTCATGAGGCCAAGAGCCGAGGATGGCAGTTCAAAACCAGCCTAGGTAAGAAAGTTTGTGAAACTCTTGTTTCCAACTAACCACCAAACAACTGGAAGTAGAAAGAGGTATGGCTCAGATGATAGAGCACCCAGGCCCGAGTGAAAAGTGAGGCCAAGTGAGAATGTAAGGCCTTAAATTTGAGAGTCCCCATCTCAACTGGAAAAGCTGGATATGTAGCTATCATCCCAGTTACCATGGGAAGAGTAAATAGCAAGTTATAGCCTGAGGTCAAACCCAGACCTGCCAAAAGAAAACAAAGCAAAACCCCAAAACTTAGAAACCCAATCTCTCTCTCTCTCTCTCTCTCTCTCTCTCTCTCTCTCTCTCTCTCTCTCTCTCTCTCTCTCTCTCTCACACACACACACACACACACACACACACACACACACACACACACACAATTTTATAATCAATGGTAAGGATTTTTTTTAAAGTAAGCAAAGCAAGCATTATTTATTTTTTGATATTAGATAGAGAATAAAACTCATGAATGCTAGGTGAGTACTGTTATTGAGCTGTATCCTGACCTCACTTAAGCTGTAATATCCCAGCCATTTTGTGGTCCTCGAGTCCCCCAGCAATAAACAGAGTCACCAGCTCTCAGTGAATGGAACTAGGAGTCAGTTTAATAGCAGTGCAGCGGCTACTCTCCACCTTCAGGCTGATCGAGAGCCCCCCTGCACCCCTGACCTTCTGTGGGGCTGAGCTTTTAAAGGAAAGCGCCACACACAGGTGGACCTGCTCACCAGGAAAACACCACATGCAGGTGGTCAAGCAGTTTAAGTATTTTTACAAATAAACAAAAACAGAATTAGACAGATAATCCTGACAGGTTACTACAAAGCAAAAGATTTTTAAATATGACCCCTACAGGTAGTCTGTCAATATAAGCATATTACTTACTGTTGTATAGAAATAACAAATAGGGGCTGGGAGTTTGACCTAGTGGTTAAAATGCTTGCCTAGCATGCATGAAGACCTGGGTTCGATTCCTCGGTACCACATACATAGAAAAAAGCCGGAAGTGGTGCTGAGGCTCAAGTGGTAGAGCTCTAGCCTTGAGAAAGTCCAAGGACAGTGCTCAGGCCCTGAGCTCAAGCCCAGGACTGGCAAAAAAAAAAAAAAAGGAATAACAAATAGGAAATCATACACAAAAATATTTGTGTCTGTGTTGTGATAGGAACTTTGATTGTTTTTTTGTTGCTTTTCTCTTTTTAGCCTGTACAGGCAAACAGATTTCCAGTACCAACCTATGCAGCCAGGCAGCCGCAGTCATTTCCATCAAGGTCAGAAATGCTATAGTTTATAGCTATAGAGTGTGTGTGTGTGTGTGTATATGTGTGTGTGTGTGTGTGTGTGTATTTATTTATTTCATCGTTGTGGGGCTTGAACTCTGGGCTTAGGTGTTGTCTCATGGACTTTAGTGCCTGGGCTGGCTTTGAACTGAGATCCTCAGATCTCTGCCTCCTGAGTAGCTAGGCTTACAGGCGTGAGCCATTGCACCCTGCTGATTTTTTTGCCAGTCCTGGTCTTGAACTCGGGGCCTAAGCACTGTCCTTGGGGTTTCTCAAGGCTGGAGCTCTACTACTTGAGCCACAGCACCACTTCTGGCTTTTTCTATATATGCGGTACTGAGGTATTGAACCTGGATCTTCGTGCATGCTAAGCAAGCACGCTACCACTGGGCTGAACTCCCAGCCCTATTGATTTTTAAATCATTCCCATTTTAAAAAAGTCAGGCTGAGCACTGGAGGCTCACACCTGTAATTCTAGCTACTTAGGAGGCTGAAATATAAGTATCATGGTTCAAAGCCAGTCTGGGCAGGAAGGTCCATGAGACTCTTATCTCCAATAAATACCCCCCCCCCAAAAAAAAAGAAAAAAACCCCAAACTGGAAGTAATGCTGTCGGCTCAAGTGGTAGAGTGCTAGCTTTGAGCCAAAGCAGCTCAGGGACAGCTCCTAGGCCTGGAGCTCAAGCCTCTGGACTGCATTTCCCCTGCCCCCCCCCCAAAAAAAATCCAGGCATAGAAAGAAAAAAAAATGAAACAAATATGTAAGACTCAGGATATCTATTTCACAGTCATCAAACATATCAAGCAATGCATTTTTTCCATATATTTTATTATAATTAATAGAAGGATTATGTTATATTCAGAAAGAAGGTGCATTACTTCACATACATTGATTGTCTTGGTCCCCATTTCCCTCCCCCCACCAAACAATGCATTTTAAAACAAGTGTGATAGTTGGTGGCTTACACCTGTAATCCTAACTACTCAGGTAGCTGAGATCCAAGGATTGCAGTTTGAAGCTAGCCTGGGCAGAAAAATCCATGAGGCTCTTATTTTCAGTTAATCACCAAAAAGACAGAAGTGGAGCTGTGAAAAAGCTGAAGGATAGCTCACAGGCACTGAGCTCAAGACCCAGTTCTGGAACCAAAAATAAATAAACAAGTATGATGATTATGTTATGTGATTAAAAGTTGATAGACAATGCCATTACAGACCTAGAAACTTAGACAAAGAATAAATGCAGGTTTTACAACTTTGAAATCCAAGAAGTATTCTAGTGTGTTATTAGAGTGGAGAATCACTCTAATAACACTGGCAAGGAAAGGTGTCCAGGAGCTAAAGTGTGAGGATTGAGAAAGACAGCTGGAGATAGAACTGCATGTTGAGTTGTCTGAGAGAATGCTTCTGAAGGGAGCTGAAAGGTCAGCTAGTTTTTTCTTTTAGTATCATTTTATTGTTATGATTAAGGTACTGTACAGAGGGGTTACCATTTCATAAGTCAGGTGAAGAGTACATTTCTTTTGGGAATATACTTCTCTTGCTCTTTCCCATTTTTTTCCGCCCGTGCCCACCCACAAGTTTGTTTTCAACACAGTGTCAACTGGGTAACACTACAGCTTTTGTTTACACTTTGTCCCTCCATTTCCGTGTCCCTTCTTTCCCTTCCAAAGAAGGAACAAGATGGAAAGAAAAGAGAAACAACAGCAAAGAAAAGAACCTCTTGCTTCCATTTGCTGTAGGCATTCTGCATATGGCTTGTTTCACACTCAGTAGAAATTTGCTGTCTGTAAGTTCTATCAGCACAGCAAAACTACTCCATCCACTTAGTATCTTTTGTCTTACAATTTGATTTTACAATCACTTGCAATAACCTTCCTACAGTATCAATTATGGAATAATGGTAATATAAGGTTGCAATTCCATTAGATTCCAAGTGGACCCATTAATCAATGAATATCTAAAATAATATAAAAATCTATGGTGCTTGTCTGCTATCAGAGAGGTTAAGAAAGGTATTAAGTAGGCTTGTACCATATTTTCTTCAGTCCATATACTGGTAACTTTTTTTTCTTTTTTCTTCTCACAGGCCACCTCCACCACATCCAAAAATATCTCAGGGAAACTTAGTTCCTGCCCGTCCGGCCCCAGCCCCTCCTTTGTATAGCTCCCTCACTTGATGGGGGGGCCCTTGTCTTTGCAGATGTCTTCAGGGAACTGAACTTTTTTTTTTTTCCTGATATTTTCTTGAAAAGCTTTTCTTCCTCTTGCAACTATGAATGAAAACAAAACACTACAAAACAACCTAGCCAAGAAAAGCAGAAACCAATCATGGAGTGGTGAAACAGAAGGAAATGCAGTGGAAACACAGGAATTCACTGGGCACTACTTTCATTTCCATCCCTCAGTGTCTTAGTCCATCTTCCATGACGTTGAAATATATATATATCATATATATCATATACATATGATATATATTTTTTTACCATGGATTAAGCAATTTGAAGGTGGTGGTGTAATGGTTCTCAAACTAAGTGTTCTATTAGTGTAAGATTTATCATCATGTGCTTAAATGTAATCCTGTATTTTTGACCATAATTATTCATGTAATTTCTGGTTGAACATGCGATAATCTGATACTTATGAAAACTGACTACTTAACTTCCAATAATAGCTAATATTTTTCATCTTGCACGGATTATTAACCATTGTACACTAAAAGCTTATCCCTTGTTTGCTACACAAATAAGTGAATATTCATTCTGTCTCCAGAACAACGCACAAGAATCACAATTAGGATGCCATCTATATTATTTTGAAAGTGATCCACTGAGAGTGTGGATTCACATATGGTTGTTGGCTTCCATGTTAATGATCTTGCAACTATAAATGACTGTTAGGAAATTTAATTTAATACTAGAATTTCTCTTATGCATCATGTTTAGGCATGGTATTGTTTTACCATAGCATTATTTTAATTAAAGTATAAGCCTTCAGGTACGAAGTATTTAATAGATCTAATCAAGATGGCTGTTGAATCACAGCTGTAATACATCAGGAGCAATGATAATACCTTCAATCAGTTGAGCTATTGTAAAACCACTTGAGAATTTCCATGAGCACTTTACGTCTAAAATCTGAATCTTCGAAGCTTGATATTAAATCATTTAGAATGTTTACATTTACTAAGGTGTGCTGGATCATGACTCTTGACTATAATATTTTCATAGAAATTAGACTGGTAAAATGAAGAGGTTTCTTAAGTACAATTTTAGTGTGGTATCTGAGTTATCTCAGCTGTGTTAAAAATGAATTTTTACTATGGAAGAAATGTTATGAGCAATGAAATTTTAAACTCTTAAAAGATTTTTCATAACCTTTCATAATAAAGTTTAATAGGTATATTAACTGAATTCATTAGTTTTTTTAAATAATATTTTGGTTTGTGTATGTATATAAATACAAATAAAACATTTACAATAAACATTTATTTGAAATTCTTATTCGTGTAAATATTCATAATCTAATAACCTTAAAACTTAACCATTTTGGGGGAAGAGATCCTAGTCAAACTTTTGCCAAATTGTGCATAGTAGCTTTATGATGAGGGAAAACAGATTAGCTTTGAAGAAAAAGGAAATTAAGTTTTCTGAAGAGAGAACATTATTTTAACAGACAAATAATATTAAAAGAATAAGCTATTCTAAAAGATGGGTTTTCATTTTGGTTTAAGTAGCTGAGTGGATTCATATATGTCTAAAACATTTCTGTCTTTCACATGTGTGGCTTTAACATTTGTAGTTGCAGTGTATGTCATTTGACAATTTGCAGTTAGTGATGTAGCAACTGTGGAACATAACACTGCCCTTGGAATTAGATGTGTCATGGGATCTTTGACTAACTAGAAAGGTTTTTTCTGAAAGTCTTTGATCTGAAGTGATTTTGCTTTAAGATACTTTCTTCATATTTTCACTTAGGTTTCTTCTTGAACTGTTCTGGGTTTTGATTTATCAGATATCAAAGTCACTTAAGATTTTCATACTTAGTGGCATACATAGCAAGAAGTTTAGCAATTTTCAAATAATCAAGGATATCATCGACCTTATTCAGAGGATTATATTTTGCCTTTCTTGGTAGTCTGGTTCTCTAAATATGAAGTTAAGTACAGTTTAGATTCTTTTTGTTTTTAAAAGCAGAAGTCAGTTTTTATCTACTATCTGGCAGGTACTATTAGGTACTGAGATATGTATAAGTCCCATATGGGACATGCTTTTTTGCCATTTGGAAGAATAATGAACCACAGTCTTGTTCATGATTCTTCTACCTCAGCCTCGTAAATGCTGGGCGTACAGTGTTCATTAGCTACAGTACCTCATATAGACTGTTCCATTAAAGAAAGAGCAAAGAAAGATAAACGAGAAATTCACTGAGAATACTTAACTGGCAAGTTGACTCATTTCTTCTAGTTACTGTGAAGCAAAGTGAAGCCAGCTTGGCTCAGCTGATATTGGGGCTGGCACTAGCTGACTAGGAGCTACAAGGTAGACGTGGTTTTTATTGCTTTGATTTTGCTCAGGCTATTCTTTTTCAGTCTGGTGTGCCCGGTTGAAATTGCAGGTATCCATAAAGTCACATCTTATTGTCACTTGGAATGTGAACCTCCCCACTAAGCATTTCCAAGATACCACAGGGCCTTTGGCTGTGTGACTGCCTCAGAGTGTGAGAAATTCATTCTTTGACATTCGAAAGGAATTTAATTATAATTAGTGCACATTGACGAAAACTAGGATGAGGCTAGGAGCAAGGAGGCTTTGAAGCCCAATAACACAAACCAATAGGAAAGACAGAAGTCAGAGGGCAGAAATACTGAACATGTGAGTACGTAGCAGATTAAGTTTAGAACACTTTAGATATAGTTCCAAGGCAGATACTTGGCTAGATTTCCTCCTGGAACAAAGGTGCTGTAATTAAATACGAATCTTCTCTCACTGCATGAATGCGTGGATATTTGTTCCACCGAGGAGTCTTTAAGATACAATGAAGAGCATGTCTTCAATCTGAAGAGAATATTGCATGAATTTTAGTCAAAGGCTGGTGAAGAACCAAATTCAAGAGAAAAATGACAGTTCATATCATATTGTGAGGGTGCAAAAAAAGCATAGCAGGCTCTCTGAAAAACTTGGAAAATTACCTCTACTTTGGTTTGTTTTTTGTCAGTCGTGGGGCTTGAACTCTGGGCCTGGGTGCTAGTGCTCTACCACTTTGAGCCACAGCAGCACTTTGGATTTTCTGGTGACTTGGAAATAATAGGACTTTCGTGCCTGGGGCTGGCTTTGAACCACAATCCTTAGATCTTAGCCTCCGGAGTAGCTAGGATTATAGGCGTGAGCCACAGCGCTTGGCATGGTCACCACCACCAGAGCTCGGTTTTAGCAACGTGTTAGATTTCCCCTTTTATCTGTGACCGTGGCAACAGAATCCAGGACCTCTGACTACCAGACTCCCCTCCCCTGAGCATATCACACTTGCTCTCTAAAAGCACCAAGAACTTGTCTGATACCGGAAAACACAGGATAAACGTGTTAGCAAAAGGAAGCCAAAGAGGACTGACTGCCTGGCCCTGTTTGTGACTGGGTTCTGGGACATTCAGAGTGGCAGTAGGCCTGTAGGCTGGGAGAGGTTTAGGTCCAGGGAAGAGCCCTGCTGGCTGCCAGGACTTGTTGCTGACACCCCCGGCTCCTCCGCGCCTCTAGAGGGCGCCGCCCGGGAGGGCTAGCGCCAACTCGGCAGTGCCGGCCAGCCTGCGCAGGCGCATCCCCACGCAGCATCATCCCTATGGCAACGGCAGCGGCTAGCAACCAGGTCAGCTCAACGGTAGCCTGGACTAGTGCCCGGCTGGGAGCAGAGGAGCCAACCACCATGTTCCTCCTGGTGTTGCAGCTGGCCTGGCTTAGCAGCGGCCTGCTAGTACCAAGTCCCGGTAAGCCGGTGGGGACGCTCCATTCCCGACGAGGGCGGAGGATGCTGTCTGCTTGTCCCCACGTCTCGGGCTGTGGCCCGACTGGGTGGCCTCTGCCTCCTGACCCCGGAGAGGCCGCCCACACAAGCCACTCCTCCCGTGCCATGCGAGTCAGGAAAGGCAAAACGTACTCCAGAAAGCACCTCCACTGAGTGGCCCGAACGCCAGCCGCTGGCTTGGCTCGACAGCCGCGCGTCGAGCTAGCCTAATGGGCGCCGGGTCTAGCCAGGGATATTGTGATGCGCACACTGGAACGTGTGCATACACCAGATTTTCTTGATCCGATCAGTGGTAAGGCATCTTAAGCCACTTCGTTTCTCTCTTCCTTTTTTGGGGGGGACCCATTGCGGGGTCTTGAACTCTGGATCTGGACGCTGTCCCTGAGCGCTTCAGCTCAAGGCTAGCGCCCTATCACTTGGGGCCACAGCACCACGTCCTGTTTTCCAGTGGTTAATTGGGGATAAGCGTCTCATAGCTCATAGACTTTCGTGCCCAGGCTGGCTCTGAACTGCGATCCTCAGATCTCAGCCTCCTGAGTAGCTAGGATTACAGGCCCCAGCCACAGCGCCGAGCTTACACTACCCACTACTGCCTATCATGAATCGTACTGCGGTAAAGACAGGCGTCTCGGTTGCATCCCGACTTCCAAGCGTGGTATTGCTTGATCATATGGCAGCTCGACTTTTTTTTTTTCTTTTTATGAGATACTCCCATACTGTTTTTCCATAGTATTTGTACTGGTTCATAGTCACACTAACAGTGTGCAGTATAAAGTTTCTTTCTCACCCGGTTTCCACCGGTGGTTTATTAGCAAAGATTTTTTTTTTTCCCCAGTCTGAAGGTCTCTTTAGTGGCGATTTCCTTTTCAGTTTAGCACAATCACAGGGTGTGTGGTGAGGGGTTTCTAGGGCTTTTTTTTGTGCTCAAGGCTAGTACTATACCACTTGAGCCATATCTCCACTGTTGGCTTTTTTTTTTCTTTTGTGGTTAAATGGGAGATAAGAGTCTCATGGACTTTCCTGCCTGTTCTGAATCACAATCCACACATCTCAGCCTCGTGAGTAGCTAGGATTGCAGGCATGAGCTATTGGTGCTGGGCTCTTGCTCATATTTATTGAGATACTTGAATGTTACTGTTGGTACCCATATATTCCTGTGTTTTCCCTATGTTTTCTGAGGTAATCTCAAAATTTGGGGTTTTACATTAAAGTATGTGGTTCACATTGTATTGATTTCAGTATAGGGTGAAAGATAGGGCTCTAGTTTCAGTATTCTACATGTGGATATCCAGTTTTCCCACAACCATTTTTTAAAGGGGCTGTTTTTCCCCCTGTTTTGACTCCATGGTCAAAAATCAACTGGCTGCAACTGGCATGCGCTAGTTTCTGAGTCTTCTTTTCCACTGACCTGTATGTCTCATTTCTTTTCTTTTTTTTTCTTTTTTGCTAGTTGTGGGGCTTGAACACAGGGCCTGAGCACTGTCCTTGGACTTTTCTCAAGGCTAGGGCTCTACCACTTGAGCCACAGCACCACTTCTAGCTTTTTTCTATGTATATGGTACCGAGGAATTGAACCTGGGTCTTCGTGCATGCTGGGCAAGCACTCTTCCACTAGGCCAAACTCCTGCCCCCTCCCTCCCCCCTTTTTAAAAAAATCCATTGCTTTATTGTTCCATTGATCTATATATCTTGAAGTTTTGCTGTGATGATTCTGCAGTACAGTTTGAAGTCAGACACTATATCTACAGCATTGATGCTTTAGCTCAGAATTGCTTATTAGAAGTCTTTTATATTCCCATTTGAATGTTCAGATTTATTTTTCTCCCGTCTCTGGAATTTTGATAGTAATTGCACTGAATATGTTGACTGATTTTGGACGTACTATATAAGTATGCTCACAATATTGATTCTGCCAATCCAGGATCATGGGCATTTTCCCAGGTTTTGGTGTTTTCCTTGACTTTATTACTCAGTGATTCACAGTTTTCCTTGTAGAGGTCTTTCACTTCTGTACTTAAATTCCCAGGTATTTTATTTTTTGAGGATATTGTAATAAGAATGTTTTCATGTTTTCTAGTCTGCTTGTGTTGGTGTTTAGAAAGGCTGCTGATAGGCACGACAAATGAGGGAGAATATGCAACCTACATTTCTTTGGGTCTGGCTTACTTCACTTACTATAATTTTTCCAAGTCTTTCCATTTCCTTATGAATGAAGCAGTATCATTCTTTCTGATGGAAGCATAGAATTTCATTGGTGTATGTATGCCACATTTTCTTGATCCCTTTGTCCACTGAGGGGCTACAAATAAAGTAATGGATAGTCATTACAATTGGGCATGATAAACAGGACTCTAGACATTCACACAGTCAGACAAAAGGAAGATATTCTTAGGAGAGGATCACAAAGGCTCAATAGCTATGTGCATATGATTCTATAAAGTGATCCTTATCAAAATGAAGTCCAAGAAGTAGAAATAAGATTTTTATTTTACTTTTGCCCTTTTTTCTATTTTTCTCCTTTTGTTGCTTCTTTATTTCTGTACCTTTTGTCTTTTATGTAAGTGTATCTGATTTGGGGAGGACACGGGGAAGTATAGAAATTGTGGGACAAAGGATAAACTAATTCAGCAGTGATACTCACTACACATTATGCTGAAAATGAACTATACAACTTGTGGGGGAAAGGGTCTTGAGAGGAAAAATCTGGGAGAAAATGAGGGAAGATGTGACACTGCTCAAAAGAAATGTACTCATCACCAGAATTACATAACTAGTTCCTCTGTACATCACCTTTACAATAAAAATAAAAATTTTGCTGGGAGATAGCTCAGTGGCAAAGCACTTTTCTAGCAAATACAACATCCTGGGTAGAATCCCCAGTACCAAAAAAGAAAAGACGAAAGAGTACAGTAAAAATTAAAATTAAAAAAGAAAAGGTGCTGATATTTGTATATTAATTTTACATCCTGCTATGTTGCGAAAAGTATCAGACCTAGGAGCTCTTTGTTGGAGCATTCTGAGTTTATAAAATATAGTTTTATAAAATATTTACAAAGGGGAACAATTTAACTTCTTCCTTTCCTATTTGAATCATTTTTATTTTATTTTGTTAGCCTTATTGCTCTATCCAGGCATCTAGCACTATATTGAATAAGAGTAGAGAGCATATACACCCTTGTTTTGTTCCTGATAGAGAAAAGATTTTCAGTTTTCCTCATGGTATAACGCTTTCTTTTTTGCTAATTTAGAAAGCAGCATAAACTTTGGGTTTATGTTAAACCCTAAGTTATGAGTTGGACATTTTGAATATGCTATCATATAGTCCTGTAGGTCATTAAATTAAAAAAAAAATAGGTTCTGGGGCCGGGAGTTTAGCCTAGTGGTAGAGTGCTTGCCTAGCATGCACGAAGACCCAGGTTCGATTCCTCGGTACCAAATACATAGAAAAAAGCTGGAAGTTGTGCTGAGGCTCAAGTGGTAGAGCTCTAGCCTTGAGAAAGTCCAAGGACAGTGCTCAGGCCCTGAGCTCAAGCCCAGGACTGGCAAAAAAAAAAAAAAATAGGTTCCACTGAGCTCAAACTAATGGGCTCTAATAGAGTTTGTTTTCCAGCATTTCCCAGCTAGTAATGATCTCCACCCCTTGAATTGTGGTTCCTTCTTTTATCTTCAAAGCCATGAATATTGGGCTTAGTCCTTTTTACATGGTTGTCTTTAGCTCCCTTATTTGCTTTCCTCTAACTCATGAGAAACTTTGTGACTAAGTGAAGTCCAAAAGACATTCCTATTTTAAGAAGAGCTGATTAGTAACTGGGCTTGCTAGGTTCTGGAGAACTAGGACTTGAATATCTTTTAGGGGTAGTGCAATGCTGAGATCGTCAGGGAACCAGGGAGAAACAAAACCCAGAGATATGATACGAAGCTGAGGCAAGATGGTGAAGGTATACTTCCACCACTGTCAATCAAAACTACAGACTTCCCAAATGCTGGTGGTGAACACCTGTAACCATAGTTACTGAAGAGACTGATATCTGGACTGATATCTGCTTCAAAGCCAGCTAGACAGGACCGACATAGTGAGACTCTTATTTCCAATTAACCAGCAAAAAGCTGGAAGTGGAGTTGTGATTCAAGTGGTAAAGTGCTTGCTAGCCTTAGCTAAAAAGGTAAAAGAGAGTGCTCAGGCCTTGAATTAGCAAGCCCCACCACACACACACACACACACACACACACACACACACACACACACACACACACACACACACACTACAAACTTGTTTCTGGTATACTTGTCTTATTGGGAAAGGAAAAGCAGTATCTCTTCCTGTCTGGGGGTGCCTATGTGCCAAAGCTAGTACTGATTCCCTCAGTAAAGACATTATATTTGGAACAATGGCTGTTATTTCAGTCATCAATTAATTGAAGACTATCCTTTGTCATTCCCTATGACTTGTTTTCCACTTCTACAGGTCAAACAAATCAAATGGGTTTATAATGGACTCATCATACTTGTGTTTTTAGTTCTGCCATCCTGAGACTCATGTGTGAATTCTGAAGGACTGTGGCTTAATTGAATGTGTTGGTGGAGGTAGAGATATTTAGGGACTTCCATATGACTTTCCCTGTTTCACAACCCTAAGTATAGTACCCAGGGAGCCAATGTGTGAATCTCACAAGCTATTGATTTTCACATCTGTTTACACCTGGGTGAATATCACAGCATCTATTTGTACATCCATGGGGGTACATTCATGTATTTGAATCGGAAGTCCTATTGACTGTGACTGGTAAGCATTCATTCTTCAAGTGTAAATGGGCATTTTAAGTGCTTGACTATCAGGTTAGAGCTAGTGCTGAATATCATACAGAAGGTCTGAGTAAATAGGGTTCTGATTTTGTAAATTCAGTCTGAATATTTTTCAGTCTTCCTTCAGTTCCTTGACATGTAGAGATGTTTGCACTATTTTAGTATTTTCTGGTTATGGTATGCATTTCTGTTATGCACTCATGGAACAATACTATGGACCGTGAATCTTTGTTTTGTTATCCTGTTAACTTGGATAGCATCTGTTTTACATAATATATGCAAGCCTTTACTTAGGTTGTCACAAGTGATTTTTTTTTTTCACAATGAGTAATGGGAAAATCTAATGTCCTGCTGTGGCTTACAACCTACTCTCCCTTTTTAAATGAATGATTATAATTATTTTAATTTTAGGAGTTTTTATTGTTTTTAATTTTATTTTATTGTAAAGGTAATACATAGAGGGGTTACAGTTACATAAGTAAGGTAATGAGTACATTTCTTTTTGAACAGTGTTATCCATTCCCTCATTTTCTCCTGCTTTCCCTCCCTAACTCCCCACCACACAAGTTGTAAAGTTCATTTCCAACCTAGTGTCCTGTGAGTATCGCTGTTGCTCACCGTTGGTCCCACTGTTTCTATGATTTCCCTTCTCTCCCCCAAGTCAGATAAATGTATATACAAGTCAAAGAGTATCGAAATCAGAAATAGCCACCATGGGAAATAAATAAGGGGAGAAAATAAAAAAAGGACAAAAGAAATAACTGCAAATATCATACACACACACACACACACACACACACACACACACACACACACAAACACACAGCACAAACAAACCCTCTTGTTTCTGCATCATGGAGATCATTTCAATTAGCATCACTTATGTGGTCATATGTACGTAGTTATTGGGCAATTGTGAACGTCTACTAGGACTATCCTAGGCATGTACTAATTATTACAAACGAGGAAATATAAGCCTAGGGTACTTTTAAGGAAATTGGTATGCCTATGCTTTTTCCTCTCTAGCTACCTTTGCCAATATTAATGTATTTGCTTGCATATCTCTAGCATCAGATTTTCATGTAGTATATAACTACAGCTCCAACAGTCGCTGCAATTTTAATTCTTGTTTAAGTTCATTTAATGCTCCATGTTTCCATGTCCTAGAGTTCATTTCATAGAGTCTCATTCTATATGACCTCTAGGATTTGAGCTATTTTAATCTTATGCTAGGAGAGTTCTAGATATATACACACATTTCATAACATGATTTTAGAAATTGTTATTCAGTATTATAACATTGAATATTCAAGGCAGACTTTTTATTACTTAATGTTCAATATGATTTTCTTTTTTGTCACATTTCCATAGGGATCTTTATTTTAGTGACTCAATAATTTCAGTAGAATATGTCTCAGATTTGCCTCATTGCTGTCTGTCATTCCTGAAATGCACTGTACTTTCTAATCCATAGCTTCAAATCATTTATTTCAGGAAGTTTCATCCCTCCCTCCCTCCCTCCCTCCCTCCCTCTCTTGTTTCCTTTTTTCCTTCCTTTTTTCCATTTCTTTCTTTCCTTCTGGTAGTTCAGGGACTTGAACTTAAGGCCTTGTGCTTGTATTGCCGGTATTCTACCATTTGAACTATACAACCAGACCTCAGAAAGGTTTTCTTGGAGAATATTGTTGATCTCTTTATTTTTTCATTGTTTTGCTTAGGAAAAGAAAATTTAGTGAAAATAGAATACCTCTTCTCTCACTGTCTTTTAAAACTGTTTTCAAAATTAAATGCTTTGTTTTCTTTTGAATAGGGAGCACCTGATGGATTTAAATGTCATCCCTACACAGGAAACCACACAAATCTTTTTTTCCTTTTCTTTTTTTAATTGTAATTAATAGAAGGGTTACAGTTATATTTACCAGATAGAATGTGCATTACTTCACACACATTGATACCCTTCTCATGTTTTTGTCCCCATTTCCCTTCCCCATCCCCTCATCTTGTTTTCCCTCTTCTCTTTCCTAGTTCAAATAAATAATCATATATACAGTATATCAGATAACAAGGTAAGATACTGTAACAATATGAGAATAACTAATGGACAACAAAAGAGATGAGAAATAACATAGTACATTAAGAACAACAATCACACATTATATGGCTCTTGCTTCCATATCCTGGAAGTCCTTTCATTTAGCCTCATCCTACATGGCCTTATGTATCTAGATTTTGAGCTATTGTAATCCTCTGCTAGGATAGTCCAAGGTTTGTACTAATTATTACAAATGAGGGAAACCATTGAGCCTCTAGGAACCACACAAATCTTTGATGGATTCTAGTTAGGTTTCAAAGAGCCAATGATACTTGCTTAAGTAAATCTTATGAATGAAATCGAATAGAATTTAAAGTAAATTCAGGATTACTAACTTTTATTTAAATTTCTTCAGATTCTCAAAATTCATTTATAGAAATCATCTTACCAGAGAAAATCGAAGGAAGTACACAAACAGAAGGAAATGTAAGAAATATTTTTCACAATTTAAATTATTATATGAAATTTCTTACTTTTATTATGCAGCTGTAAAAATACAGTAACCCCATTGTAGTATAAATATAAGTATCTAATATTGCTATTGATAAGGAATTTGGGATTTTGATAGTAAAAGCAATGTCTTAATTAAAATAGTGTGCTTTACTATTTATTATTTATACATAGTAAGTTATTTTTAGAAGTTCAAATACAAAAAATAATGGTGGAGATTTAAGTTTCTTATCTCAGTCCTATGAAGGAGATATCTAGGACATTCAAAAATAGAGAATAATATTCACCGGAATGACTAAGAATATTCTTTTTTTTTTGTCAGTGATGGGGCTTGAACTCTGGGTCTGGGTGCTGTCCCTGAACTTTTCAGCTCAAGGCTACTGCCCTACCCCTTGAGCCACAGCACCACTTCCGGTTTTCTGGTGGGTAATTGGAGGCAAGAGTCTTTTGGACAGGGCTGGCTTTTGTGACCCTCAGATCTCAGCTCTCCCTGAGTTGCTAGGATTTCAGGTATGAGCCACCAGTGCCCTGCTCTAAGAATATTGTTTAACCCAAACATCCTTTTTCACTGCTCATTCTCCCCCTCTTTTTTATTGTAATTAATAGAAGGGTTACAGTTACATTTCCCAGATAGAAGGTATATTACTTCACACCATTGATACCCCTTCTCATGTTTTTGTCCCCATTTCCCTACTCCCACACCTCCCCTCATCTTGTTATCTCTTCCCTATCCTATTTCAAATAAACAAATAAATGTATATACAGTATACCAGATAATGAGGTAAGATACTGTAACAATATGAGAATAACTAAGGGACAATAAAAGAGATGAGAAATAACATAGCACATTAAGGACAACAACCACTCATTATATAGCTCTTGTTTACATATCCTGGAGGTCCTTTCATTTAGTCTTATCCTATATGGCCTTAACTATCTAGGTTTTGAGCTATTGTAATCCTCTGCTAGGAGAGTCCAAGGTTTGTACTAATTATTACAAATGAGGGAAATGAGGGAAACCATTGAGCCTATGTTCCTTTGGGTCTGGCTTATTTCACTTAATATGAGTTTTTCCAAGTCTTTCCATTTCCTTACAAATGGGGCGATGTCGTTCTTTCTGATGACAGCATAGAATTCCATTGTGTATAAATACCACATCTTGTTGATCTAGTCAGCTACTGAGGGGCATCTGGGTTGGTTCCTTATCTTTGCTATGGTAAATAGTGTTGTAGTGAACATCATTGTGCTAGTGGATTTAGTATGTCCTTGTTTCTGGACCACTGGGTAAATAAATGCCAAGGAGTGGAATTGCTGGGTCATGGGGAGCTCTATGTTTAGTCTTTTGAGGAACCACCATACTGCTTTCCATAGTTATTGAACATTCACTGCTCATTGTTGCACCTACCAACTCTAAGACAAGAAACATTTTGTTCTATTTCTATTAGTAACAGAAGTGCCTCTTTTTCTTGATGATAGTTATTGGGGTATGATGCAATTTTAATATAGTTTTACTTTGCATTTCCCTGATGGCTAAAGATGCTGAACATTTTACTGTGACTCCCTCATCTTCAGGTGGGGATAGTTTGTCTTCCATTTGCTCTACTTTGCTAGTTTGAGTTATAATTTTTTTTTTTTGCTAATACCAGTGCTTGAACTCAGGGCCTGAGCACTGTTCTTGGGCTTTGTCAAGGCTAGTGCTTAACCACTTGAGCCACAGTACCACTTCTGGTCTTTTCTATGTGTGTGGTGCCAAGGAATCAAACTCAGGTCTTTGTGCATGTTAGGCAAGCACTCTACAACTAGGCCAAACTCACAGTCCTGAGTTGTATTTTTTTATTTCACTTGTAAAGTTTTTAATTTGGTAGACCTCTCCAGAAACAAACCAAGTAGAGTAGAAATGAGAAGGAAAAAAAAGACGGAGAGACCAGTTTTTAGGCTGGATGATGTTCGAATGAAAATGTTTTGGCACTCTCAGGACAAGGAAGGGTTTTTTCCTTGTTTTTTTAGCGATTTAGAATCTGTTCTTTTTTAAGCCTGCACGGTGGGTGGCTCATGCCTATAATCCTAGCTACTCAGGAGGCTGAGATCTGAGGATCAAGGTTCAAAGCCAGCCTGGGCACTAAAGTCCCTGAGATTCTTATCTGCAATTAACCACCAGAAAACTGGAAGTGGTGCTGTGGCTCAAGGGGTAGGGCGGTAGTCTTGAGGTCAGGGACAACACTCAGGGCCAGAGTTAAGTCTCACAACCAACAAAAGGAGAAAAAAAAAGAATCTGTTCTTTTTATTCTTCTGACTACTTTCTTCTTGCTTCTGTCCTAGGCTAGCTTACTAATTTACCCATTTCCTATTAGAGCCAATGTAGGTGAGATTTTGCTTTTGGGTCCTGGAGACACAGGGACGGCCAGCAAAGTGGCTCTGTTCATGTCTCTGTTTCTTGATGATATGATAACTACTCTGATTGGGGTGAGATGGGATCTTTTTATTTTTTATATATTTTTTACTGTAATTAATAGAAGGGTTACATTATATTCACCAGTCTTTATTTTTTTATTAAAGAATTTATTAACACTGATTTTTACATCATATTTCAAATGACATGTTTAACAAGTGTTCAAGAAGGGAATCTCTATATACAATCACTGGCACTTAGTTTTTAGAACATAATAAAATTAGGCTAAGGGTTTGTATATCATAGATACATATTAGTTTATGAAATAAAACATTATGTCTATAGAGTCAGGTTTTTATGTCTATACAGTTATGTTTATATTTCCAATACCATGTCCATAGTGGATCTTTCTTTTTAATTTGCATTTTCATTCTTTTAAAACATATTTCACTTGCACTTCTTGATGGTTAAAATGTCTATTCAGTTCATTTGGCCAGGTAATTTTGGTGTTGTTTTTTTTTTTTTTAAATTCTGTAGATCTTGATATTAGTCTTATAAAGAGAATAGCTGGCAAATACTTTTCTCCTATTCTGTAGTTGTCTCTTTACTCTGGTAATTGTTTCTTTTGTTGTACAGAAGCTTCTCTCTGTCTGTCTGTCTGTCTGTCTGTCTCTGTCTCTGTCTCTCTGTCTCTGTCTCTGTCTGTCTGTCTGTCTGTCTCTCTCTCTTTCTTTCGATCTCTCTCTCTGTGTCTCTCTTACAGTCCCAGGGCTTGAACTCAGAGCCTGAGCACTGTCCTGGGGCTTTCTCAAGGCTAGAAATCTACTACTGGAGCCACAGTACCACTTCTGGGTTTTTCTGTGTAAGTGCTATCAAGGAATTGAACGTGGGTCTTCATGCATGCTAGGTAAAGACTCTTACCAACAGGCCAAACTCCCAGCCCAGAAGCTTTTCTTTCTGTGATAAGTGCTCACACTCTATTAACTCCTGTTCTATTATTAATTTATTGTTATTATAGAGCGGATCACAGAGGCTTTGCAATTGCATGAATTAGGTAATGAGTACATTTCCTTCTATTTTTTATTCTCTCTCAGTCCCTCCCTCTTATCTCCATTCATGCATTGTGTAGTTCACTTTCCTGAGTGTCCAGGGGGCTGCCCTGTGCTGATGCCTGTGAGTTCTAACATATTCCTGGAGCTAGTTTCAGTTCTTACATAGATCTGAAGCTATTCAGATTGAGTTTTGAACAGAAGATAGGTTCAGTTTATAGCATGTCTATATGCAGCTTTCTCTGTACTAGCTGCTAATGGCTGTCTTTTCTCTAACTTGTGTTTTGGCATTTGTGTTGAGAACCACATAGCTGTGGATGTGTGGTTCATCCATTGGTAACCTATACTGTTCTTCTGGGTTACATGCCTCTGTGCCAGTACTGTTATTTTTGTTGCCATAGCTTTGTCGTGTAATTTGAAAGACATTGTGATAGCTCCAGAATTGCTCTTTACTCAGGATTACTTGGTCTATTTGGAGTATTTTATGCCTCTAAATGAATTTTTGGTTTTCTCATCTGGTCATCTTTTCATTGATGTAAATCTTTTTATTACTGATTCAATCTCATTAATCATTATTGTTATATATATATATTTTTTTGTGGGTCATGGGGCTTGAACCTGGCCTGGGCACTGTCTCTGAGCTCTTCAGCTCAAGGCTACTGCCCTACCCTCAAGCCAAGCTCTACTTTTCATTTTCTAGAGGTTAATTGGAGATAGGAGTCTCAGGTCCTTTGGTGCCGGGGCTGGCTTTGAATCTTGATCCTCAGATCTCAGCCTCCTGAGTAGCTAGGATTACAGGTGTGAGCCACCCCACCCAGCTGTTTTTTATTTCTTTGTAAGTCAGTCTTTGTACATAATTTGGACTTTGTCTTTGGACTTTGTCCCTTTATCCTACACTTTCCAGTATTCTGACATACAGATATAGTTTCTAATGATTATATTTCTGTGGTGTTGGAGGCAATGTCTCCTTTTTATTTCTGTTTTTATTTACTTATGTCTACTCTTTCTATTTAATATAACTGATGGTTTTTCAGTTTTGTCTATCTTTTCAAAAGTCTGAACTCGTTTAATCGACATTTTATATTGTTTTGCAGGGTTATTTCATTTCTACTCTGATTGTTACCATTTCTTTTTTTTCTTTTCTTTTTTTTTTTTTTTTTTTTGCCAGTCCTGGGCTTCAGCTCAGGGCCTGAGCACTGTCCTTGGACTTTCTCAAGGCTAGAGCTCTACCACTTGAGCCTCAGCACCACTTCCGGCTTTTTTCTATGTATGTGGTACACGAGGAATCGAACCCGGGTCTTCATGCATGCTAGGCAAGCACTTTAACCACTAGGCCAAACTCCCGGCCCAGATTGTTACCATTTCTTTTCTTTTATTAGTTTGGAGGTTTTTTGTTTTTGTTTCTTTTAATCTTGTAGTTCCTTGATGTACAATGGTGGATGTTTTATTTGAGGTCTTTTGTTTTTCCTAGGTAGATACTGATTGCTATAAACTTCTTTCCTTGTACTGCTTTGGCTGTAACCCAAGGGCTATAGGCTATCTGTATTCTACTGGTGTCTGTTTTTACTTTCTTATCATTCTTCCCTCCCCACTCCCCAGTAGGTATTCATTGAACCCAGGGGTTTCACTATGGTATTTCATATATATTATATTTTGCTTAGAATAACCCTCTCTATCGCTTTCTCTTCCCTTGCTCTCTCAACCACCTACTGATCAACAGCTTTTACTGAAGGGAACAAAAGCTGCTGCCTTCTGTTATCCCAAACAGAACAGGTCATATCCATCTGCTCAGATTGGCCTAGCTCAGGTTCCCTGCTTGGGTAGTTTGAAAAGGGTAATACAATTACATAAAGCGACCATTAAAAGACTTTGAGATAAGATTATTTGTCTTAATTACTCACACCCTCTGTTACTTTCTTTACTTGCTGATATTTTCTTAGCAGAATAGAATTATCCACAAGAGCTAAGCCACCAGGCTGACACTGGAATTTGTTTTTAATTGTTGCCAGTTGTTGTGCTTGAACTCTGGGGCCTGGGCACCGTCCTTGAGCTTTCTCCATTCTAGCACTCTGTCCTTGAACCACATTACCACTTCCTGCTTTTTCTGTGAATGCTAGGTAAGCATTCTACCACTAAGCCACACTTCCAACCCTTAAGCAGGAATTTATGAGAAAAATAATTCTCAAGAGGTTGACAGCAAGGTAGCAACTCTGATAGAAAAGATGGCTTTTCTCACAATTCCTACTTTGTATTTTGAAGCTATACATCTTTCATTTTTTTCCCTCTTCCCTTCTCTTACAGAGGTCTAATAGTCATGTTCTATCTCTGTGTGTGTAGTTATATGTATGTATGCACTTAACCGTAAATATAAATGCCTTTTAGGCCCACCTTCCACATATGAGTAAAAGAATGTATTTGTTTGACTCACCTTGACTTTGCTTGATTTTCTCACTTGTCTCAAAACATATTGACCTAAGAACCATTTAAAGTCCCCTTTAAAACAAGATAAGGATGCTCTAGCATCTATGTTCAATTGTTACATTTAGATTCACTTAAGAAAGTATTTTCCTATCATTTTGAATTTTAACTCATACACAATTCTTTTTGGTAGCTCCACCTTATATTTTTCCTTCATTTATTTTGCTTTTAAAAATAAACAAAAAACTTTGGAAAACATTCAGATTTACAAACTATTTAAAAAATACTACAGAATGTTCCCGTATGCAGTTTCCTGGTTCTCCCTTATGCTAAAAGGTATATTACTCAGTTGCTGCATTATTCATTAGAACTAAGAAAGTAACATGAGTCTAGTACAATTATTTGAACTGCTTTATTTAGAGTCCACGAGTTTCTCATTGATTGTACAGGGTAGTACTTTCCATGTCTCTTTGCATCTCAGTCTTTCCTTGTTTTTCATAATCTTGACAGTTTTGAAGAATATTATTGGACAGGTATTTTGTAGGATGCCACTCAATTCATCTTTGATGTTTTGGCATGGTTAGACTGAGATAATTCGGAAGATTGCCATAGAGTTGAAGGGCTGCTCTTACCACATCACACTCAGGTATGTGATACAGCTTCCTTCCAAAGACGTTCAGCTTCAGGTCTCATTTCAACCCTGTGTACGTCAGGAGCTCCCTGCTCTGTACAGACCCTTACAGTGTCCAAGTTGCCTCTTCTCTCCACAGTTTCTGGGGCTGCTCCTCTCTTTATGCATCCTTTTTGTTTTTATGTGCTTTATTTTGCCTTTGCTCAGAAGGTCTAAATTTTGCTTTCACAATGTCTTTTTTTCCCAGATTAAATCTTGTTACTCTTGTTTTCTGACTTGTAAATATTCCAGCCTTTTGTGGTTAATGTTCTAATTTGAAAATAGAAAATTTTTCTGGAGTATTGCTCATTGAAAAATATAGGAAATATAGAGGGAAGCACAGAAATGGAGGGACAAAGCGTGAACCAATGCAGCAGTGGTCCTTACTAGACACTATGTGGAAAATGTGGGTGTGGATGGGAGGGAAAAACTGGGAGAGAGTGAAGGAAGGAGTGATATGTTCAAAAAGAAATACACTCGATATCTTTCTTATGTAACGGTAACCCCTCTGTATCTCACATTTACAATAACAATAAGATATTTAAAAAAACCCACAAAAACAGGAGTAGATAATGTCATTAACATGAGTTTAGAGAAAATGGTTAAGTAATTTTTATGCCAGGTAGAGTAAGCTTCACTGGCACATCTTAGTCTAATGATTCCACCTTAGTAGAGATTATAGCAGAGAACCTGCTTTCTTCTTTCAGAAGAGTTTAAAATTTAGTTGTGTATAGACTTCTCATCCAGTATAAATTCTCAGATTGGTATAAATTCTTGATTTTCACATGTGGTCTGAGAATTTCCATGAAAATAGTGCTTTGATTTGGAGCTGTTGCCTTACTTCTTGTATTAATCTTATCTTCATTTTCTGTTTTTCTGGACCCTCTAGGAAAAGGTATCCTATATTATTCCAATACATGAGAAACCATATGTTGTACACCTGAAGAAAAGGTAAGTTTTTAATTCTTTGGCTTGGGATTAAATTTAACTATTGAAATGGTTTTCTTATTTTAGTTATCTTAGATGAAGAGATATTATCTTTTTTTCTTTTTTTGTGGGTCATGGGGCTTGAACTCATCTAGGGCACTGTCCCTGGGCTCTTCAGCTCAAGGCTACCGCCCTACCCTTGAGCCAAGGCCCACTTCCCATTTCCTAGAAGTTAATTGGAGATAAGAGTCTCAGGTCCTTTTGTGCCTGAGCTGGCTTTGAACCTTGACCCTCAGATCTCAGCCCCCCGAGTAGTTAGGATTACAGGAGTGAGTCACAGCCTGAAGAGATATTATCTCATAAATTGTATTTTTGGTCCGAATGCCTCAAGTAGTTTTCATGAATAGGGGGGGTTAGGAACTTAAAAAATAGAGCTTACTTCCTGAAGCTGTTCATTATGAAGTTAGTAGGAAGTAGCTGGAAGATGCATACATGATAGAATGTGGTTATATTTGGAAAGCACTTCATAAAAGCAGACAGATTTGTAGACTTGCTTTTGTAGGTTTCAAAAAGAATAACCTTTTGATTATCTCTCTTGTACTCAGATATTTTTTGTCTGATCGTTTTATGGTTTATTTATATAAACAAGGATCTGTAACTTCTCATTCTTCAGATATTCCGGTAAGCTTTAAAGTCTCATTCTTTTGTTTTTAAAAACTTTCTCCCCCCACATAGAATAAATGCTTTCCTAATACACAGCGATCTCAGGATCTACAGGAAACATATTTAAGGCACTTAGTGAGGTACTTTTCTGAGGTTTTGGCAGACTAGAATGATGAAGAACCTTTTACACTGCCTAGATTATGAACATTATTCTTCATTAGTGTAAATTAATTGTACAAAATGGCTTTGTTGAGGTATCTTAGCTCCATTCTTTTTTCTCCATTTCTTTTTAACAAGTTTTGGTGGTTTCATTATGCTATTTCTCTCTCTCTCTCTCTCTCTCTCTCTCTCTCTCTCTCTCTCTCTCTCTCTCTCTCTCTTTCTCTCTCTTTCCAACCCCCTCACCACTATATGTTTTTTATAATATTTAGGTCTTTTCACCCCTTCTTTCTTCTCCCTGTTCTCATTGATTTCCACCCATTCCCCCAACTAGTCTCACTTGCACAATCATGTCCAATTATGCCCTATTATTTTTGGTCCACATTCTACATATGAGTGAAAACATGTGATATTGTTTTTCTAAACCTGTTTTATCTCACCTAACATAATCTCCAGTTCCATCCATCTTCATGCAAACAACATACATTTTATCTTTTCTTTATGACTGAAGGATGTGTGTATCACATTTCCTTCATTGATTGTTGGGAACCCAGGCTTGTTAATTGTGAACAGTGTTATAAGCATGAGTGTGTAGATTTCTCTCTTGTATTTTGATTGGCATTCTTTTGGAGATATGCCCAAGTGTGATATATAAGGATAATATTTTTATTTTTAGTTCCTTGAGGAAACTCCCTATTGATTTTCATGGTGGCTGAGCAAATTTACATTCCCTATAACACATCTTCCCCACATCCTTGCCAGCATTTGTTGTTTGTTTTCTTGGTGATGGGCCAGCTGCTGGCTCTCATAGCCAGCTTGGCATCTCCTGAAGCCCCAGCGGGTGAGCCAAGGACTCACTGTTTAGTTGCTGAACTGATCCTCAGGGAAATTAAACACCTGTCACCTCAGAGGACAGGAGGGAAAGGCCACTACTGTGTCACTTCCCACGTCCCATTAACTGCTGACATCACTCAAGTCAGGCTCGCCGTTTCCACAGGACCTCACCACCTCTGTCTTAGCTCCTGTGTTGCTAGCTGATGACACCCTCCTCTGTGATTATTCCTTCTTTTCAAGACCTCTGAGTACCTCAAAACAGGAGGCCTATACTCAGATTAGTCACTGGCATTGGCCCTTTTGGACATGGGGATTGAAAGCTTACCTTCTTTGTTGCTGAGGAGGTTACTGCCCTGTCAAATCCCCACCTAAGGGTGCACAGCCCCTTGTGAGATGTGAATTGTTCTGCAGTTAGGTCAGGTAGTGTACAGACTGTCACAGAAGCTGCCTAGCTCACTTCCTGGTGGAGACTTCAGCATCCAGTTCTGCCCAGGAGACCCAGAGCTGGAGTGGCAAACCATTTCCCAATTTTTTCTTGTCCTGGGACTCCCAGATGTCCTGACTCTCCTTAATGGTTCCCCATTGTCTTCTGCTTTTACATTTCAGAATGTAGTCTGTTTTTGTTATCCAGACAATTCTCACTCTCAGAGAGAAGGCTTCTACTCTGCTACTTTGTAACTTCCTGAATACTAAGTATTTACTTCTTTATTCATGCATATTTTGTCAAGTAAGTAATATAAATTAAAGATACACAGGCACAAACGTCATTGAACCAAAGTCACAGTTGCATAACCCTTTTTTTATTGCCAGTAGGCAATAAGTTCTATTGTCTCCATCGCTCCATACTCAGAGTTTTCCTTTTTCCATTCGCTCCATCCAGAGATGTCCCAACATCATCTTTAGTTTGGATTATTGCCATAGTCTTCTTGGCCAGTCTCCCAGCTTCTGCACCATGACCTTCCTCTCATGGCATCCAGACTGATTCTGTCACTGTCTGCTCAGAACTCTCCATGAGGTTGGCCTCTTCTTGTTCACAAAGCAATCCCCTAGTCATTTTCAGTGTTTGGCATGCTTCACACTGCCTGGTTAGTTCTCTTTATCCCCCAGATGTTGTTTCTTCTAGTCTTACACCTCTATTACACTTTTTTCCAGTGCCATAGTAGTCTTGTTCTTCAGACATAAAAGCTTTAAAAACATGGGGCTAGGAGTTTGGCCTAGTGGTAGAGTGCTTGCCTAGCATTCATGAAGACTCGTTTTCAGTTCCCCAGTACCACATACATAGAAAAAGCTGGAAGTGGTGCTGTGGCACAAGTGATAGGTCACTAGCCTTGAGAAAGCCCAAAGACAGTGCTCAGGCCTCGACTTCAAGCCCCAGGTCTCGCAAAAAAAAACTTAATGCTTTTGGGATGAATTTTTTTTTAAAAGATACACACGTGCTTTCCACATTTTCTTCAAGTCTTCATGCAGAATTTCCCAATCTGTTCTTGACTAATCCACATTTTAAATTCCACTCATATCCCTGGCACTTTGTTTCCTTTATCTGTTTTGGCTTTATCCAATATGATATGCCATGTGTTTAAAACATTGACTTTGTTTCTCTTTCTAAACTGTAATGTAATCTTCATCTGAGTAGGTCTTTTGTCTTATTATTTACTGCATAAAAAGTATTTGGTACAAAGTGAGCATGCAATGAAAATTTGTTGAAACTGGTGCCAGCAGCTCATATCTGTAACCCCAGCTACTCAAGAGGCTGAAATCTGAGGATCTCAGTTTGAAGCCTACCTGAGCCAGAAAGGCTATGAGACTCCCATCTCTAATTAACCACCAGAAAAGTAGAAATGGCACTGTGGCTCAGAGGGCTATTGCACTATCCATGAATGAAAAAGGTCAGGGACACTACTTAGGCCCTGAGTTCAAGTCCCATGACTGACCCCTCCCAAAAGCTGAGATATTGTATTCAACATCTACTTTGCTTGTAATAAACAGGGCCATCATTTCCCTTTATTTTTTTCTTCTAATCCTTAGTAGTTTCCTAAAGCAGTATGTTAAGAAATCTCACATAGCACCACTGAATCCTGGAAATTGTATGATGTTTTCCCTCCCCCTCCCACAGCAACGCCTACCCCTTTACCTGCAGCTTGAGTGTCCCAAGATTAGAGACAGTTCTGGCCCTTCAAAGTTTGTTGAGTCCTGCTTTATTTCCAAGAGTATAGTTTTATTTGTGCAAACCTTCATTGTGTGTTTAGAAAGCAGAATTTAGGTATTGTTTTTATGTATAATTATTCCTTTGCTAACATTGCTGTCCAAACCGGCCCATTTTGGAAGCTTGATCTATTGGTTACTGAGAAAAATTAGGTTTTAAAATAGTTTAATATGGTTATGAATTTCTTTTTGCTTTCCTTCAATTTGGGCTTTCCATTTTTTAAAAGTTACGTTATTTAGCTTATACAGATGTGGAGATATTTGTATCCTGCTGGTAATGGCAATTCCTACATCCTCAGATGTCCCCAGTTACCTGTAGGAATGCATCTTGCCTTGCTGTCTACTCATTTAGTTAACAAAGCTTCAGTTATTCGTTGGTTTGTGTTTAGTTTTCCTAGATGAGTATATTGCTTAAATGTCTCCTTTTATCCTATTTTAAAGGAAATCTGATCCACAATTTTTATAGTTTAATTAATGACATTGATTCATATACTGGACAATAATTTTACCCAAAGGGACATGCATATTGGAAACAGGGAAAAGAATAGTAATCCCATAATAAGCCATAATCCAAAGAGAGGAAGTAAGTGAAAGTGGCAAATATAGAGAGACATTTTTCTCCTGAATTTTACTTTACTCTTCCTTGTATACATCATGTAGCCTATCATCAACCTGAAAAGGTTCTATTAAGTTTACAAGTGGGAAATCGTTTAAATCTTATGTGTCTTTTGTGGTGATTTTCTTTTTTGCCACTTTTGGAGTGTGAACTCAGGGCCTTAGCACTGTCCTTGGGCTTTCTCAAGGCTAGAGCTCTAACACTTGATCTGCAGCACTATTTCTGGCTTTTTCTGTGTATGTGGTACTGAAAAATCAAACCTAGGTCTTTGTGCATGCTAGACAAGCACTCTACTACTATCCCAAACTCTCAGCACTCAAGTCCTAAGTAACCAGTTACTTTTTCTTCTCTTTCCTAGGCTCAATGCTACTATCATGGCTACATCGAAGGATATCCAGGCTCTGTTGTCACACTCAGCACCTGCTCTGGACTGAGGTTCTTCTGTTTTTGTTACGTAACTGGCTGTGGTGTGCTCACTGTGGTTACATCATGTGCAGTTAGAGGAAGAGTCTCATGGAGAGAGCTTGCTCAATGATGCTCTCTTCTGAACACCTCTTTCCTCACTAACAAGACATTTTTATCTTCCTGGAAGGTTCATACTCCATCACATCCTTATTATTTCTTCACTGTAGAAATGACAACTGAAAGTGCTGGAGCTAGAGGAACCAATTTTAAGATGGCTTAAAGCATTTGCAAGTCCTCCATTGCATGTGTCTTTGTGTTTGGTGAAGTAAAGATAAAGAAATTTTGCTGTTTGTAAAAAAATAATCTTTACAATGAACATGAACAATTAATTTGATGCTCATATTATGTTATAATACTGCTTTTCTCCACTCTACTTAGAAAAACTATCATTTTGCCAGGAAATTCACCAGTTTTGTTTTGTGTATGATCCATTTTTTCACAAGCAAATGTTTTCATTTTTATATGGAACACTGAAATTAGCAGTGACTCCAGCAGTTACTAGTATGCAAGGAAGAGTAGTTAAATTACTAATTTTGAGTCTCACTTTTGATTTCTTATTCAAATCATGTGCCTAAACAAGATAAACAAATATCATTTCAGGGCCAGGAGTTTGGCCTAGTGGTAGAGTGCTTGCCTAGCATGCACAAAGACCTGGGTTCAATTCCTTGGTACCACATACTTAGAAAAAGCTAGAAGTGGTGCTGAGGCTCAAGTGGTAGAGTTCTATCCTTGAGAGAAAAAAATCCAAGGACAGTGCTCAGGCCCTGAGCTTACGCCCAGGACTGGCAAAAAAAAAAAAAAAAAAAAAAAAACAAAAAAACCCAAAACCCCAAAAAACCCAAATATCATTTCATGATTACATTTTTTTGTGTTATTAAAGCTATGTATCATTTTTTAAAGGCGTTATTAATCACAGAGAAATTCATCAGGATTCTTCTTCCCACCTCTACCCAAGGCTAGTACTCTGCCACTTGAGCCATAGCTTCATTTCTGGCTTTTTGGTGGTTAATTGAAGATGAGTCTCATGGACTTTTCTTTTTGAAGGATGGCTTCAAACCATGATCCTCACAGCTCAGTCTCCTGAGTAGTTAATATTAAAGGTATAAGTCACTGGTGCCTGGTAGGATTCCACTTTATTATTACTCTATTTAGTCATTGACTTGGAGAACAGGATTGCTCAATTACTCCTAGCAATTGATTAGATGATTTTTGCTGGTGTGTGTGTGTGTGTGTGTGTGTGTGTGTGTGTGTGTGTGTGTGTGTGTATGTGTATATGAGAGAGAGAGGAGAGAGAGAGAGAGAGAGAGAGAGAGAGAGAGAGAGAGAGACAGAGAGAGAGAGACAGAGAGAGAGAGAGACAGAGACAGAGAGAGACAGAGACAGAGAGAGACAGAGACAGAGAGAGACAGAGACAGAGACAGAGAGAGACAGAGAGAGAGAGAGAGAGAGAGAGAGAGAGAGAGAGAGAGAGAGAGAGAGAGAGAGAGAGAGAGAGAGAGAGAGAAGGGTTTACACTCAGGACTTTGTGCATCATAGGCAGGCACTTTCCCCTATCCCTGGTGGTCTGATTTGCGGGAGGAGCTCTGATTATTTTTAAGATAGAATCTGGTTTACTGCCTAACTTGGCCTTCAAATCTCCTGTTTGTTTCCCACTGTAGCTGAATTGAAGAATGTACCACTATACCCAGCTTTTGCTGTTGCAATGGGGATCTCATGACTATTTTAGCCCTGGCTAGCTTTGTGTCACTCTCCTTCCATCTTACCCTCTGTCAATCGGTGACGGGTTTGTGCCATTGCACCCCAATGTTGCCCAAGCTGGCCTCAAACTCACAATCTTCTTGATATCAGCTTTTCAAGTATTATAGCTAGGATTAAAGCAATAGCCACTGATACTGAGCCAAAAGGTCTTATAAATAAATGGATTAGGGAAATCATTTGTCTTTTCTGAGTTATTTATCTCTCTAAAGAGAGTTTTGAACAAGACACTAGACTCAAAATATACCGTATCGTTATTTCTTTTGGATTTTTGCCTGTTTTATGGTGTTGATTTTATTATTAAAAGTACTTAAAATTTTTATCCTCAATTTTACAGAGGAATGTTGCAATTTGAAAATGTGTCTTATGGAATTGAACCTCTGGAATCTGCAGTTGAATTTCAGCATATTCTTTATAAATTGGGGAATGAAAACAAAGAATTTGACAATTTTAATGAAAGCGACAGAAACCTGGAAGAAAATCCAGTGGACTATAGCATTTTTATAAGTAAAAGAGTAAGTGATATATTTTTATTACTGCTTTCAAAGCAAAATGCTTTAGCTGATTGTACAGTTGTAGCAAATGCCTTTTCTTTCTACTAATGTACAATTTCTTGAAAATGTGCATCGCTTTTCTTTCTTGCAATAATCTGTCACTTCTTATAACCTTCTTAATTCTTAGTTCTAATTCTGTTCTGTTATACTCTTAACCTTTTCTAAAGTGGTTCCTAGAGTGTGTGCAATATAAACTAAAAAAGTCCCCCAATACTCTTTACTTACATTTATCATTATATTCCTGGTTGTTAGTGGAGCCACCATTTACATATGTCTTCATATATGGAGACAGAAGTAACTAGCAGAATCGTCACAGGTGGCTGTAGAAACCATTGAGTATGTAAGTGCATGTGTTGGTTTATGAGTAGCTTCTGGAAAAGTGGCAGTGCTAGCTACTCCCAGAACATGATCTCCCTGTTTGCTGACAGTTTAACAAAACTTCAGCATATAGCTGAACTTTAAGAAGAACATTTTTAAAAGACGCCCTCTGTATCAAGGTAGCCAAAACCTGTGGATCACCATGTGTGGTGGAACCCAATCAGGTCCCCTCTGGATTGAGTTGTGAAGAGAAGAGTTTTCTTCCTCTTCATCTTTGTTGTTTCTTGATGGCTAGAGTATGAGCACAGAACTTATGATGCTACTCTAGGGGAAAGAGAACAGCAGAACAAGACTGGTACTGGAAGCATTTGCTGGAGGAAGCTGTGTACATTTGCATGAATTTGTAAATGAGATAGGGAGTCAGGTTATCACTATGTTATCTACTATGTTCTGGAATGACGCAGGGCCCAAATGTACTGCAGTATCTATTGGTGTCCCTGATTCATAGTGAGCTGCTTCTGTCTTGCTACTTTCATGGCTCTTATTGGTGCTGGCATTTTTTGAAATTTATTATACTGTCAGGATAATGTATAGAGGGGTACAGTTACATTTGTCACATAGTAGATGCATTACTTCTCCCACATTGATACCCCTTCTCATGTTTTTGCTCCGTTTCCCATGCCCACCCCCTCTCAATCATCTTGTTTTACCCCCTTCTCTTCCCTATTTCAAATAAACAAATAAATGGATATACAAGATGCCAGTTAACAAAGTTGGATTTAGTAACAGCATGAGATTAATGATAAGGGCAAAAAAGAGAAGAGAAATAACATCAAGAAAATAATCCCACAAGGTAAACCTCATGTTTCCATATCCTGTAGTTCCATTCATTTGGTCTCATTCTTTATGACCATATGTACACAGGGTTTGAGCTATTGTAATCCTTTGCTAGGAGAATCCTAGAAGTGTACTAATTATTACAAATGAGGGAAACCATGGAGCCCATGTTTCTTTGGGTCTGGCTTATTCCTCCTCCTTTCTGATAAGGATTGTTTTTGCTGTATGGTGTTTTTTATTATTTCCATATGAATTTTTGGATAGCTTCCTCTATTTCCTTAAAGAATGACATTGGGATATTGATGGGTCTTGAATTGAATTTGTAGATAGCCCTTGGCAGAATTGCCATTTTCACGACATTAATTCTTCCAATCCAGGAGCATGGGAGGTTTTTCACTTTCTCAGTTATGCTATAATTTTCTTTTTCAGGTTTTTAAAGTTTTCATCATTGCAAAAGGAGTTGCTTTCCTGATTGCTGCCTCACTCCTCTCGTTGTTGGCATACAGGAAAGCAGTTGATTTTTGAGGGTTAATTTTATACCCTGCTACCTGCCAAAGTTTCAAATCAGCTCAAGCAACTTGGGAGTGAGTCTGTAGGGTTCTTTAGATACAGAATCATGTCATTTGCGAAGAGGGAAAGTTTCACTTTCTCTTTCCCAATTTGGATCCCCTGTATGCTTGCTTCTTGCCTTATTGCTCTGGGTTGGAATTCTAGTACTATATTGAAGAGGAGTAGAGAGAGTGGGCATCCTTGTCTCATTCCTGATTTTTGAAGAAATGGCTTTAGCTTTTTGCCATTAAGTATAATACTAGTTGTGGGTTTATCATACACAGCCTTTATTTTTATTTTTATTTTTAATTTTTTAATTTTTTTTTGCCAGTCATGGGCTTGAGATCAGAGCCTGAGCACTGTCCTTGGATTTTCTCAAGGTTAGAGCTCTACCACTTGAGCCTCAGCACCATTTCTGGCTTTTTTCTATGGATGTGGTTCCGAGGAATCGAACCTGGGTCTTCGTGCGTGCTAGGCAAGCACTCTAGGCCAAACTCCCGGCCCCACACAGCCTTTATTATACTGAGGAATGTTCCATGGATTCCTAGTTTCTCCAGAGCTTTTAGTATAAAGGTGTGGTGGATCTTGTCAAATGCTTTTTCTGCATCTATTGTGATAATCATGTGATTCTTATCTTTGCTCCTGTTGATGTGATGAATTATAATAATGGACTTGTGTATATTGAACCAGCTTTGCTGTGATGAATCCTGGCTGATCATAGTGTATAATTTTTTTTGATGAGTTGTTGAAGATGATTGGCCAGTATTTTGAAAAGTTTTGCATCAATGTTCATCAAAGAAATGGGTCTATAGTTCAATTTCTTTGATGAGTCCTTCTCTCGTTTTGGGATGAGGGTTATGGTGGCTTCACTTTCAATTTCATTGAAGAGCTTGAGGAGTATTGGTGTGAACTCTGCTTTGAAGGCCTTATAGAATTTAGCTGTAAATCCATCAGGCCCTGGGCATTTCTTGGATGGGAGGTCTCATTTTTTATTTATTTTATTTTTTATTGTAATTAATAGAAGGGTTACATTATATTCACCAGATAGATGGTGCCTTACTTCACATAGATACCCTTTCTCATGACATGGTCTCCATTTCCCACCCCTGCCCCCCATTCATCTTGATTTCCCCCCTTTGAATGGGAGGTCTCTTATTGCCATTTCTATTTCAATACTTGAAATACATCTGTTTAGTTGGATTAGGTCTTCCTGATTTAGTGTGTGTATGTTAATATTTGCTAGAAGTTCATCCATTTCTTCTAGATTCTCAAATTTGTTGGCATAAAAGTTTGAATAGAATTCCCTTATGATGCTCTGGATCTTGGTAATTTCTGTCATGATATTTCCATTCTCATCTGTGTTTTTGTTTATTTGGATGTGCTCCTTTTTTTTGGTAAGATTTGCTAAGGGTCTGTCAATTTTGTTAATTTTTTCAAAGAATCAACTCCTTGTTTTGTTGATTCTTTCTATGGGTTTTTTTAACTCTTAATTCATTTAATTCTGCCTTAATTTTAATAATTTGTTTCCTTCTACTGGAATTGGGATTGGTTTGTTTCTCTTTTTTCCAAGAGCTTAAGATGCACCCTTAAATTGTTGGCTTGTGATTTTTCCAATTTGTTAATGTAGGCACTCAGAGCTATAAATTTTTCTCTGAGTATTGCCTCTGCTGTGTCTCAAAGGAGCTGGTATTTTATGTGTTCCTTTTTGTTAAAGACTATAAACTGTTGAATTTCTGTTCTGATCTCCTCAATGATCCACCGATGATTCAACAATGTGTTGTTCAATCTCCATGAGTTACAGGGTTTTCGTTTGTAGAGACTGTGTTCAGTTCCAGTTTGATGCCCTTGTGGTCTGAGAGAATGCAGGGCACAATTTCAGTGTTTCTGAATTTGCACAGGTTTGCTTTACGCCCTAAAATGTGGTCTATTTTAGAAAATGTTCCATGTGCTGGTGAAAAAATGCATATTTTGGTATTGCTGGATAGAATAATCTGCAGATGTCTGTTAGGTGTAGTTGGTCTCTGCAGTTGTTCAATTTTGAGTTTTTGCCTAGTTGATCTATGCAGAGGTGACAGTGGTGTGTTAAAGTCACCAACAATCACTGTGTTTAGATATATGTGTGGTTTTGGTGTAAGTGAAGTTTGAAGAAGTTGGGTGTTCCAGCATTGGGTGTGTAGACTTTTAAGATGGTTATATCCTCCTGAAGAAGAGATCCCTTTAGTAGTATGTAGTAACTTTCTTTGTCTCTTCTAACTAATTTTAGTTTGAAGTCAATTTTATCTGATATGAGGATGGCAACTCCAGCTTGTTTATAGGGGCCGTTAGCTTGATAGATTTTTATTCCAGGCTCTCATTCTCACAATATTTTTTTTTTGGCAAGATGTATCTCTTGCAGACAGCAGAAAGATGCATCTTGCTTTTTGATCCAACTAGACAGTCTATGCTGTTTAATTGGAGAGTTAAGTCCATTGATATTGAGGGTTAGGATTGAAAAATATTTACTAGTTCTTGCCATTTTTTTCAATTTCCTTAGGGTCTGTAACTTGTCAATTCTTGCTGTAATTAGCAGTATGCATTTCTCTGTCAATAACATGTTTGTGTTGATTTTCAATGTGTACAACATCTTTGACAATTTTCTGTAATGCTGATTTGGTTGATACATACTGTTTCAATTTTTCCCTTCTACGGAAGGTTTTTATTGTTCCCTCAGTTATGAATGAGAGCTTAGCTGAGTACAGTATTCTTGGTTGGTAGTTATTTGTCTTTAGGGCATGGCATATATCATTCCAAGGTCTTCTTGTTTGTAATCCTGTGCGGATTATAATGTGGCGGTGGGATGTCCTTTTCTGATCAGGTCTGTTTGGGGTTCTAAAAGCTTCTTGTATTTGGATGGGCATGTCCTTCTAGATATTTTGGAAGTTCTCTGAGTTGATGCCCTGAAATATAGTTCCAATTCTATTAACCTCCTTCTCGAGGCCCTCCTCAATACTGATTAGCCTTACATTAGGCTTCCTAATTGTACCTTGGAGCTCCTGAAGAGATCTGTCAAATTTCTTAGACTTTGTTTGAATCATTTTCTGGTGTTTCTCTATAATATCTAGATTATCTTCAACCCTGCAGATTCTCTCTTCTGCATTGTCTAACCTGCTGGCAATAATTTCTACTTTGTCCTTCATCTCCCTTCCTTCTAGTTGGTCATTTTTGATATCTTGCATCTCTTGTGTTTGATCTTGTATGGACTTCTTTACCTCTTTGATTTGATTTGAGTGCTCTATTTGAAGTCATTTAGCTCAGAAGTTTACTCTCATTGGATTTTTGTTGGAACTCATTCAACTTTCTGTTTGTGAATTCTATGAATTCCTCCATTATTTTTTGATTGGTCTCATCACATTCACATATATCCTTCATGCTTTCAAACTTTCATTGTTCATGTTTGCCAATAGCATTTGTAAAGCATTTAGAGGACTCTCCTGTAGGTTTGCCATTGACGGCTCTGTTGCCTGTTTATTTTGAGTGGGAGATGCCATACCTGGTTTGCCATTTTTCTTGAGTTCCTTGTTCTTCCCATTTGGAAATGGGAACAAGATTAATACCACACAAGATTACCATTTTAAGATAATAATCAAACTAGTGCTCTATTGCTTCCCAGACTATAGAGGTTCACAATCTTAGACTGGTATTCCCCCCCCTCTCCTTTTGTACCTGTACAAAAAAATCCAACTCCACCACTGAACACAGTTTTATGACAAAAATGAAACAAAACAAAATACAATCCAATCCCTATGAGATTTAAATCACTTTATACCTACAGTTTAATTCAACAAATATATAGTCTAGGTCAACAACAATCAACTGTAGATCAATGAACTATGGAAACTGAAGAAGGAGCAAAGACCAGAGATAGAAAGGTCTTATGAAAGACAGGAGGGGGAAATAAGAGAAGAGTAACATAGGAATGTAAGAGTAATGAAGGAAAGGGATAGAGTGAAGATAACTGACCTAAAGTAATAGAAAGGGAAAAATAAATGCATAAAAATTGAACTTAAAGACAGAAAAAATATATAAAATAGATCAATGATAAAAAAACACCACAATTATGAGCTCTTAAAGAAGAAATACTAAGATTAAAGTGGAAAGATTAAAAAACAGGGGGACTGAGTCAATAAAAATATAATCTGAAACAAGTTTGTACACAGTGAAGGAAGGATGTGTACTAATTGCTGTTGCTATATTCCTAGGAGTGAACATATCCACAACAGAAAAAAATGGGAAAAATGGATGGACAAAAAAGTGGCAAAAAAAGGAACAAGCAAAAATGAAAATAAAAATTACTAGAATTTTTTAAGTATATTTTTTATTGTATTTAATAGAAGGGTTACATGATATTTGCCAGATAGATGGTGCCTTAATTCCCACATAATGATATCCTTTCACATGTCATGGTCCCCATTTCCCTTCCCCCCTCTCCCACCGCTCATCTTGTTCCCCCCCCGTTCCCTATCCAATTTCAGATAACCAAATATAAATATATCCGATATATCAGATAACAAAGTGAGATAGTGTAACAATATGAGATAACCTAGGGACAGTAGAAGTGATGAGAGATAACATAGTACCTTAAGAACTACAATCATTCATTATATGGCTTATGTTTATATCCTATTTTAAATTACAAGTTTAACAAACAATTGTTCAAGGAGAGAATCTCTAATTACATTCTCTGGGACTTAGTCTTTAGAACTTAATCAAAATTAGGCTAACAGTTTGTATGTCATAGAAACATACCAGTTTATGAAATAAAACATTATGATTATAGATTCATAGGTTTTTTTGTCTATATAGTTATGTTTGTATTTCCATTACCATGTCCATTGCTTTGGGTATGCAGTTATTGAGTCCTCACTCTTGTACACTTTGGATTTAATAATCGCATATTAAGGATACCATGCACCTTTTGTTCCTTAGGTCTTGACTTGTCTCACTCAACATGATTCGCTCTAGATTCATCCACTTCCCTGCGAATGCCATTATTTTATTTTGTCTGTTGGCTATGTAGAATTCCATTGTGTATATATACCACATTTTCTGTATCCATTCATCTGCAGTAGGGCATCTGGATTGTTTCCATCGCCTGGCTATTGTGAATAGTGCAGAGATGAACATAGCTGAGCAGGTGTCTTTATAATATCCTGGGTCATGCTGTTCAGGATAGATGCCCAGAAGTGGTATGGTGGAATCATAGGGAAGGTCTATTTTCAGTTCTTTAAGGAACCTCCACACTGCTTTCCAGAGTGGCTGAACTAGTCTACATTCCCACCAGCAGTGCAGTAGGGTTCCTTTTTCTCCACAACCCCGCCAGCAACTGTCATTGTCTGAGTTCAAAATCTTGGCCATTCTAATTGGGGTAAGGTGGTATCTTAGGGTTGTTTTTATTTGCATTTCCTTTATGACCATAGATGATGAACATTTTCTCATATGTTTTTCTGCCATTTTAATCTCTTCTTCTGATAGGTCTCTCTTTAGTTCCTTTGCCCATTTAGTGAATGGTTTATTGGATTTTCGGGGGATTAGTTTCTTGAGTTCCTTGTAGATACTGGATATTAAGCATTTGTCAGATGTATTGTTGGTGAATATCTTTTCCCAGTTGGTCGGCTGTCTCTCTACTTTTGCAACTATGTTTTTATCTGTACAGAAACTTTTTATTTTTAGGTAGTCCCATTTATCGAGTCTCTCTGCAATCTGTTGTGACCCTGGGATTCTGTTCAGGAATCTGTTGCCTGTGCCTATGAGTTCCAGTGTCTCCCCTACATTATCATGTAGCAATTTCACGGTTTCTGGTCTGACGTTGAGGTCTTTGATCCACTTTGAGTTAATGCTTATGCATGGCGAAAGGCTAGGGTCAATTTTTAGTTTTCTGCATGTGGCTGCCCAGTTTTGCCAGCACCAATAATTGAATAGACTGTGTTTGTTCCACTGTATATCTTTGGCTCCTTTGTCAAATACAAGTTGCCTATAGGTATGTGGTTCTATTTCTGGGTCTTCTATTCTGTTCCACTGATCTTCTGGTCTGTTTTTGTGCCAGTACCAAGCAGTTTTAAAACTACTAGAATTTTAGAAATTATAATTAGGAAAAAATATTCTTCAGTCTTTGGGGGGAATCTTGTGTCTCCACTGAATGTGGGATCCAGTCTCTTTATGAAGTCTCTTATCTCTTGTGATTTGTTTTCCTCTGACTTATTTGGTTTTTCCAATCAGTTTGCTCTGCCTTATAGACTTGGGGGTCTTTGTAACTGCCCACCCAGGTTAATTTACTGGCAGGTGGATGAACTTTATGTATCCTGCAGGAGAAAGCTGTCTGTTTTAGGTAGCTTGAATGTGAATGGAGTTGTATTCTGTCTGGAGTCCCTGGTGAGCTTCAGAACTCACTCTGATCCAGCCTGGAGCCACTATTGTTCTTACCATTTCAACAGATAGTAGCCCAGGGAGGAATTGCTCCCTCCAGGGCAGGGAACCCAACACCTAGCTAAGCTGACACTGGTCAGATCCCTTTCCCCTTTTGAGAAATGGCGCTGCCAACACCACTTCTCAGGCTCCAGTTATCTGGTAGCTGGGCTCGCAGGATCTTTGCCAGTAGCCAAGATGACTCTGCTCTGGGCTGGCGGGGCTGCCTGCCCAATGCCGCTCTGTATGGAGTGAGAATGTCTTTAATGAGGTACTCACACTGCCCCTTGGTTGTCAGTTCCCTGCATCTCTCTGTAGCAGGATGAAGATTCTGCTCATAGTCACTGGTCTGTGTTGCAGGGTGGTGAGGCGCTGAGCTCTCAGGCTCCGGTGCCTTTGTCTTGGAGCAGCTGCTCTGGGGATCGGCAGCCACTGCCATCACCACCACCACCACCACCACCGCCACTGGTGTGGGCTCAAACTTTCTTTTTGAGCAGGCTGCCTGACTTTTTCCTCTCTGACTGAGATCTCTTAGCTCCTACTCGTTGTTCTTTAGCTATAAACGTTCTGCTACAGTGCTAAAACTGGTATCTTGGTGAGAGCTCAGACTCATCCTGAACCTCTGCCATCTTCCCAGAATCCTCTGGTGCTGGTATTTTGATTATAGTGTGTTGTGGATTCATTGTGTTTATTCTATTTGGAGTCTATTGAAATTCAGCTTCTTATCATTCAACAGATTTGGGACGCTTTTGCCTATTTTTCAAATATTCTTTCTTCCCTTCTCTTTGCCTCTTTGTATGGGTTATCCCATTATGCATATATTGTTATGCTTGATAGTGTTCCACAGATCTTCTGGATTCTGTGTGTGCCTCATAAGAGAAATAAATTATAGTGTTCTAGAGTACATACAGCAGGTTTGAAACTACACACACACACACACACACACACACACACACACACACACACACATTTATGCATACATACATATTTGCCAGTCCTGGGGCTTGAACTCAGGGCCTGACCACTGTCTCTTGATCAAGGTTAGCACTCTACCCACTTGAGCTACAGTGACACTTGCCACTTGTGGTCTTTTCTGTCTATGCTAGGCAAACACTCTATCACTAAGCCACATTCTCAGCCCTCTCATATATTTTTATAAAGAAGTAAAAGACAATTTCATGAATTCCAAAGGAAAAACAATATTGCACATGAAGAGAATACTCATTCTTCACTATGACTACAACATATTTATACACCAATGATAACAGTAGACCTCAGAAAATACTAGTGCATGTGGATCAAAAATAAATTCTAAAATGTTTTAATTAGCATGCTTTGATTGTTTCTTCTTTTTGATAAAGTCTGCTATTAAACCTCTAATAACATATTTGTTATTAAGGTTTTTAGCTCCACAATTTTGTTTTTATAGTTTTTGTATTTTTGATGAAAATGGTTTGGTAAGGTGGGCACCAGTCGCCCATGTTTATAATGCTCACTGCTGATGAGGCTGAGATCTGAGAATCATGTGGTAGCTCCAGGCTGTGCAGAAAAGTCCATGAGAATTTTATCTCCAGTCAACTACCAAGTACTTTGAAGTGGAGCTGTAATTCAAGTGGGAGAACACTAAGTGCCCTGAGTACATAGAGTGCCCAGGAAAACTGCCCAGGCCCCGAGTTCAAGTCCCAAACCAGCACAAAAACACCACCACCACCACCACCACCACCAACAACAACAACAAAGAACAAAACCCCAAACCTTAACACAAACAACAATAAAAAAAAACTATTTGGTAAATCATCATTTGTCTGCTTTCCTTTTCAGTTCTGTGCTTGCAATCTTCCTAAGGCCTTTGAGCATATTTTAAAGTGTGTATTATCTCTGTCCTGTATATCCAATATCTGAACTTCTTTTGGGACAGTTTCTATTTTTTCCCCAAGAGGAAAAAAATATAACTTTTTTTTTTGCTTGTTGCTGTTGAAAAAAAGGAGATTTTAGTTGGTGCATGCCAGTATTGGGGTTTGAACTCACACTCTAGCTTGGCTTTTTTTCTCAAGGTTGACACTACTTCCTCCTCTTCCTTCTTCTCCTTCTCTTCTTTCTCTTCCTCTTCCCCTTTCTCCCCCTCTCCTCCCTTCCTTCTTTCTTCTTCCATAACATACCTCTTTCCTCACTTACGGCCACTGAGGTAAACCTTTTCTTTATTATATAGTAACCTATCCTGATGGATACAAGCAGATGTTCCAAGAGCAGGAGTGATATGAAAGGTGACTCACAGTGTGATTTGGCATAACAGCAATTCTTCTGTATTTATTGATTCTAAGGACCAACCCTTATTAAAATTGAGGAGAGCCACATGTGGTGGCTCACGCCTATAATCCTAGCTACTCAGGAGGCTGAGATCTGAGGATCAAGGTTCAAAGTTAGCCCCGACTCTTACCTCTGATTAACCTCTAGAAAACCAGAAGTGGGACTGTGGCTCAAAGGGTAGGGCTGTAGCCTTGAACAGAAAAACTCAGGGACAACCCCCATATCCAGGGGTAGGGTGTGCCTTGACCTTAACAGCTCCAGAGACAATGCCCAGGCCCAGAGTTCAAGCCCCATAACTGACAATAATAATAGTAATAATGATAATAATAACAATAGCAATAATAATAATAAGTCAGGAGAAATAAACTTGCTTCCTGACAAAACCACAAAGTTACATTGTGTTTGTAAAAGCCATGTGTGTATGAAACATAATGCAAAGGATGTGAACAGTTTTTAGTCTTCTGTTAACTTTCACCCATTTCTGTTACTAAGGTGAAACATGTCTAAAAATGCTAAGTGCTTTCTTAGTTGGAAAGTTAGAAGCTATAAATCTGTAAGTGACATCCTATGATCTCATAACCAGTGTTCTTATCATTAGACTCCATGACGTAAAACTTTAAAAATATTTCTGTTGCTATTATAATGGTGATATACAGAGGGTTTACAGTTATCTTAAATCAGGTAAGTATGACAACATAAAATTCCACAGTACTACACATGAATATTTCTAATTGGAAGATTTATTAATATGTCATATAAATGCTATAATAAAAGCTTAAAGAGAGAATATGGAATAAATGCATGAAGAACAATCTTAAGCTTTATATGTTGCTTTTCTTTTTTTCTTCTAGGTCGATCCTCTGCCTCCAAACTTGGTCCCTCGGTATCTAGAGATGATTGTTGTGGTGGAAAAAGGTTTGGTATGTGTTCTGTTTTTAGATTTTTTTTTTGCATTGTAAATATATGATTATTCTCAGAGGGTACTAAAAGATTTTTGAGTTTTACCTGCCTGTTAAGTCTCATTGTACCACTACTGCCATTGTAAAAATGTGAAAACTGAAACACAAAATTGAAGTTAAGTTAGAGTACTATAAGTCATATCAGAAATGTTCTGTATGAATATTTTATTCATATGCAAATGTTTTATATGAAATAAATACTAAGATGATAATCCTACAGAAAAAAAAGATTTCTTTGCTGTCATGTTTTTAGGCCTTTTCTCACTATTATTTAAATGGTAACAATTGGTCAGTGAGATTCTTTAAGCCTGTAAGGCTTATTTTGGAGAAGTCTTAAGAAAAAAACGATATAGAGTCTAGAGAACATTTCACCCTATAAAACAGGTACTGAAAGAAAGTATTGATGGCATAGCCATATGTTGACCTACTTACATTGCTGTATGGTAAATTATACCTTAAATCAGATGTAAATCCAGTCATGAGAAAATAGAGAAGCCCACATTTTGAGAGGTTGAATTTTGGAGTCTTTCCTGTAGCACTGGGAGTCTGCAGGCTGTTAGAAAGGCTTACAGTCCCGAACAGAGCTTGCACCAAGCTTTTAAGAACAAAGGCCACATGTTGGGTGGAGACCAAGCTTCAGCAAAGCATTACACATAAACACAGCTCCTGTGGGGCTAAACAACACAATGTATCTGCATCTCAGAGCGGGGCACTCCTGGCCCTTCCCATTGAGCCACACATCCACAATTCCAAGGATGGCTTGCCTCATCTCTAGCCCTGGGAACTGGGTGGACAGACCCCACCTCTTGGCTAGGTGCCAGGATGTCTGTGAAACCAACGGCCCCTAGCACCTGTCCAGGTACGAGGATGGCTGTGATTCAGTTTCTACTTCAGCATGAGTTAGTTGTAAGAGGAAGATGTCATTGTTACATCTCCATACATATTTCTAATATATTCCATTTAATCTCAGCCACTTGTTTCTCTCCCTCTCCCTTAAAGTTTTTGATGGTGCACCTGTTTCACTCCATAGCTTACCCTGATGGAAAAAATACCTCTAGATTCTTCATGGCCATAAAAAATTTGAGGGCATCTTAAGCATCAGGATCTCAAAGAGGATAACTTTACAATTAATCACAGATGACATATTTACTTCTGACAATTAAACCAAGAAAATAACTTTCAATATGGTAATAAGTATTTGATGATCACATTTGATGGGAAATCACACAGATCTTGATCAGGGTTCATTGCCAATTCCATTCTTTGGGCTGCAGACTTTAATTCAGAGAAGGAGACATTTGGAGAAGCATAGTCCAATACTGAATTTATTAGAAGTTCTGGAAAATGAACACAAAACATTCAAAATTGAAATATGGCACTATTTGAATAAATTCCCAGAACATATTTTGAATTGTGAAAATATTTTCTTTCAAGATTACAAAGTTTTCAGAGTTGTTTTAAAAATGTAGTGTTTAGCTTGGCCCCGGTGGCTGATGGCTGTAATCCTAGCTACTCAGAAGGATGAGACCTGAGGATCACAGTTCAAAGCCAGCCTGGGCACAAAAGTCTGTGAGACTCATCTCTAATTAACCACCAGAAAAAAAAAAACCTGGAAGTGGCACTTGGCTCAAAAGGTAGAGTACCAGCCTTGAGCCGAAGAGCTCAGGGACAGTGGCCAGCTCTGAGTTCAGGCCCCACAAGAGCCAAAAAAAGTTTCTTTTTTATTGTCATCTGCACAGACACCAATTCTTCAATAAAACATTGAATTGGCTATGAAACCTAGAGACTTTTATATGCATATTACTAGATACACAGAAATGTCTGTCTCAGAATGCCAGGCAGCTTTTTGCAAGGGAGCCTATTGCTTGAGACCGAGTCTATGGGGATCTGGAGATGAGGAACCATGCTGGCTCAAGGGCCCAGGGATACCACGTCACAGTGTCTGGGTGAGAGATGGCAATGAACGATGGTGGAAGTTCTGATGTGGAGCTGCGGTGGAGAGTGCGGGTTGTGGTTCCACACTGGGGTGTACAAGTGCACTCTTGCTCTAGAAGCTCATTTTGGAAGTAGCTTTGCTCCCATGGAATGCTGAGGATTCTCTTCAGCCTGGCCATGTGTGGTGTTGCTAGACCAGACCAAGTCCAGTGGGTCATGTGGTTCCCTGACATTTTTCCCACACAGAATAGGCAGAGTGCTGTAACTCAACAACTCCAATACATTTGAAGGACTCCCCAAGGTTGACATGCTTGTTACCTCTATGGGCACTAATTGGGGGTCCTGTAGAAAGTGAAAATGTGTCTCGATCACAGACTTATGAAGTGCTTTACATCCAGGCGCAGCTCTAAGTATGCAAAGAAGGGGCTATTCTAAAGTAAATGCTGCTCTAATCCTGCAACTCCCCTTGCCCAGTTCTACACAGCAGCTACTTGTATACTGAGCGCTACAAGAGTCACCGGCTAGTTTTATTCTTTCTGAGAGGGGCTGGAGATGGAGCCCAGTGCCCTGAGTTGTGTGTAGGTCAGGTGGTGAGAAACTGCACATAAGTCCTGCCCAGCCCTGCATGAGTATTGAGAATACTTTAAGCTGTTTCATTTTGATTTTTTACTTTTCATTTTTGAATGAATATACATTTGTATTATGAAGAGACCTCACTCTGATATTTCTTTACAGAGAGTGTACTTTGAACAGATTCACATCTATACTATATTACTTTTCCTTTCTCTTTTTCCCTTTATCACACAGCTTTTGGTGGGCTTTATTATGCTGTCGCTAAGCAATGACTTAGCCACAGATGCACAAATTCCAATGTAGAAACAGAAGATGAAAAAATACATGTCAGTGTGACACCTCCCAAAGTCAACAGTCCCACAGTAATGGACTTTAAATAGCGAGACAGGTGATATCTCCAGGAATTCAACAGGAATGATCAGTGAATTTGTTATTGTCTTATTTTGAACTGTTAAATCATTTATGAGCCACAAACTTCTTATAGTTGATTCAGAGTAAATCTCTCAGGTATTATCTACCCAAATGTATCTAATTATAACATTCTGTCTTTCAGTATGATTACTTGGGCTCTGATAGACTGCTTGTAACAAATAAAGTCATCGAATTGATCAGTCTTGTAAATTCGGTAAGTATTTTCTTTTTCATGTTAAGTTTCTCTTTGTTTTAAAGATTATCATTTACATTAAGATAATGAGATGGTTTTGAATAATTAACTCAACTTCACAAATTTCATATGGGTTTGCGAAAATACCAAAATATTTTCTAGAACATTATGAAATCGCATGATGAATTTTACTTATATTTCTTCTGTTTTTAGATGTTCTCACAATTTAACGTTACTGTTGTGCTATCATCAATGGAGCTCTGGTCAGACAAAAATAAGATTTCTACAAGTGGTGAGGCAGATGAACTACTGAAAAGATTTTTAGAATGGCGAAAGTCTTATCTTTCCCTAAGACCTCATGATGTTGCATATCTATTAATGTAAGAGTAATATTTCAGTATTGCTACATAGAAAACAAAAAAATGGCTAGCATGGTGGCTCACACCTGTAATCCTAGCTACTCAGGAGGCTGACATCTGAGGATCAGGGTTCAAAGCCAGTCCGGGCACTTGAGACTCTTATCTCCAACTAACCTCTAGAGAACAGGAAGTGGGGCTTAGACCAAGGGTAGAGTGGTAGCCTTGAGCTGAAGGGCTCAAGGACAACACCCAGGACCAGGGATAAGGTGGTAGCCTTGAGCTGAAGAGCTCAGAGACAGTGCCCAGGCCAAGTTCAAGCCCCATGACCCACAAGAGAGAAGGGGATGGGGGAAGAAAACAACAACAAAATGTGATAATGATGGAATTAACTTGGGGAACTGTTATTCATTTCTGGTATCATGTGCTTTACTCAGGCCTTGGAACAGTGATCCTCTCAATCTAAGCTTTGATGCAGTTGAAATGACAGGCATGTGCCATCATATTTAGTTATTACTATAAAGTTGTCTCATGAACTTTCTGGCCAAGCTGATCTTAAATGAATGTTTACCCAATCTTATCCTCTTGAGCATGATGCTACTTCACCCATTTTCTTTAGCATTTTTTGCAGGCCCAGTGGAGATAAATTCCCTTTGCTTTTGTTTATCTGGGCATGTCTTTATATCTTTTCTCATCTCTGAAGGAAGTTTTTTGGGCATAGTATTTTTGGTGGGTAGGTTTTTCCAACTTAAACACAGTGATATCTTATGCCCTTCTCGTTATGCCCTTCTCTTAGTTCCTCCAAGTTTTCTGCTTGAAAAGTATGCAGAAAAGCAAGCTGAATACCCATACACATTGTTTCTTCTTCCTGCTTTAAGAACCACTTCTTTGATAGCACAATTTACTATGTGTTGGATTGAGTTTGTTCAATTGAATCTCGCTGATAACCTTTGACCCTTCTTATACTTGGACATTTGTGTCCTCTAAGTTTGGAATGTTTTTCTGTTATTACCTCTTTAACATTTTTGAGACCCTTTTGGATCCCATTATTGATAATATTTGTTCTTTTAATGCTATTTCAAAATGTCCACAAATATTCTGTAATCTTTTCCTTAATTGATGTGTACTTAAAAATAGACTACTTTTGAGCTTATTGGTTGCTTTTTTTGATTGCTCTATAATCAGGAACATTCTATCATGGTTTTGATTTGACTTATTGTAATTAAAGCTTGAAGATTTTTTTTCATATATTTTTTATTGTAATTAATAGAAGGGTTACATGATATTTGCTAGATAGATGGTGCATTAATTCCCATACATTGATACCCTTTCTCATGTCTTCATCTCCATTTCCCTCCCCCCCATCCCCACCCCTCATCTTGTTTTCTCCCCCTTCCCTATCCAATTTCAAATAACTAAATACAAATATATCCGATATATCAGGTAACAAAGTGAGATACTGTAACAATATGAGATAACCAAGGGACAGCAAAAGAGATGAGAGATAACATAGTACCTTAAGAACAACAATCATTCATTATATGGCTTATGTTTCTATATCCTAGAGATCCTTTCATTTAGCGTCCTACTATATGGCCTTTTGCATCAAGGTTTTGCTCTATTGCGAATCTCTTCTAGGAGAGCCCAAGGTTTCTACTGATTATGACAAATGAGGGAAACCATTGAGCCCAAGTTCCTTTGAGTCTGGCTTGCTTCACTTAATATGATTTTTTCTAAGTCTTTCCATTTCCTAACAAATGGGGCGATGTCATTCTTTCTGACAGCAGCATAGAATTCCATTGTGTACAAATACCACATCTTGTTGATCCACTCATCAACTGAGGGACATCTAGGTTGGTTCCATATCTTTGCTATGGTAAATAGTGCTGCAATGAACATTGTTGTGCTGGTGGATTTAGTATGTCTTTGTATCTGGATGATTGGGTAAATGCCAAGTAGTGGAATTGCTGGGTCATAGGGGAGCTCAATGTTTAGTCTTTTGAGGAACTGCCATACTGCTTTCCATAGTGGTTGAATGAGTTTGCACTCCCACCAACAGTGTAGTAGTGATCCCTCCTGGCCACATCCCCTCCAGCATCTGTTCTTAGATTTCTTGATCTTGGCCATTCTAACTGGAGTGAGGTGGAATCTTCGAGTTGTTTTGATTTGCATTTCTTTTCTGGCCAGAGATGTTGAGCATTTCTTCATGTGTCTATAGGCCATTTTTGTTTCTTCTTCAGAGAAGACTCTCTTTAAGTCTTTGGCCCATCTTTTAATGGGATGGTTGTTACTTTGGAGATTAGTTTTGGAGTGATTCAATTTTTTGAGCTGTTGGTATATTTTAGATATGAGGCCTTTGTCTGTTGTATGGTTGGTGAAGATCTTCTCCCACTCTGTAGGCTTCCTAAATAATTTACTAGCTATGTCCTTTGCCATACAAAAGCTCTGCAGTTTAATGCAGTCCCACTTATCCAGCCTTTCTCTGATTTGTTGTGATTCTTGGTCCTTATTAAGAAAGTTTGAACCTGTGCCAAGGAGGCCTAGTGTATCTCCTATTCCTTCTTGTAAAGTTTTCAGTGTCGGCTTTTACCTCCAGGTCTTTGATCCATTTGCAGTTAATTCTAGTACAGGATGACAAAGAAGGATCCAACTTTAGTTTTCTGCAGGTGCTTAACCAGTTCTGCCAGCACCAATTGTTTTTTTTTTCTTTTTTTTTAAATTGTAATTAGTAAAAGGGTTACATGATATTTGCCAGATAGAAGGTGCATTTATTCACATACATTGATACCCTTTCACATGTCTTGGTACCCGTTTCCCTCCCCCCCACCCCCCCCACCCGTCTTGGTTTTCCCCCCTTCCCTATCAAGTTTCAAATATCCAAATACAAATAAGTTCAATATATCAGATAACAAAGTGAGATACTATATCAATATGAGATAACCAAGGGACAGCAAAGGAGATGAGAGACAACATAGTACATTAAGGACAACAATCATTCATTATATAGCTTTTGTTTCACTATCCTGGAGGTCCTTTCAATTAGCTTCACATTATATGTCCTTATGTATCAAGAGTTTGCTCTATTGCAAATCTCTGCTAGTAGAGCCCAAGGTTTCTACTGATTATGACGAATGAGGGAAACCATTGAGCCTAAGTTCCTTTGAGTCTGGCTTACTTCACTTAATATGATTTTTTCTAAGTCTTTCCATTTCCTAACAAATGGGGCGATGTCATTCTTTCTGACAGCAGCATAGAATTCCATTGTGTACAAATACCACAACTTGTTGATCCACTCATCAACTGAGGGACATCTAGGTTGGTTCCATATCTTTGCTATGGTGAATAGTGCTGCAATGAACATTGTTGTGCTAGTGGGTTTAGTATGTCCTTGTTTCTGGGTGGTTGGGTAAATGCCAAGTAGTGGAATTGCTGGGTCATAGGGGAGTTCTATGTTTAGCCTTTTGAGGCACTGCCACACTGCTTTCCATAGTGGTTGAATGAGTTTGCACTCCCACCAACAGTGTAGTAGTGATCCCTCCTGGCCACATCCCCTCCAGCATCTGTTGTCATTCGTTTTCCTGATCTTGGCCATTCTAGCTGGAGTGAGGTGGAATCTTAGAGTTGTTTTGATTTGCATTTCTTTTATGACCAGAGATGTTGAGCATTTCGTCATGTGTCTATAGGCCATTTTTGTTTCTTCTTCAGAGAAGACTCTCTTTAAGTCTTTGGCCCATTTTTTAATGGGATGGTTGTTACTTTGGAGGTTAGTTTTGGAGTGGTTCAATTTTTTGAGTTGTTGATATATTTTAGATATGAGGCCTTTGTCCGTTGTTTGGTTGGTGAAGATCTTCTCCCACTCTGTAGGCTTCCTGGTTAGTTTACTAGCTATGTCCTTTGCCATACAAAAGCTCTGCAGTTTAATGCAGTCCCACTTATCCAGCCTTTCTCTGATTTGTTGTGATTCTTGGTCTTTATTAAGAAAGTTTCGACCTGTGCCAAGGAGGCCTAGTGTATCTCCTATTCCTTCCTGTAGAGTTTTCAGTGTGTCAGCTTTTACCTCCAGGTCTTTGATCCATTTGGAGTTAATTCTAGTGCAAGGTGACAAAGAAGGATCCAGCTTTAGTTTTCTGCAGGTGCTTAACCAGTTCTGCCAGCACAACTTGTTGAAGAGGTTGTCTTTCTTCCATTCTATTTTTTTGGCTCCCTTGTCAAAGATTAGGTGGCCATAGGTCTGTGGTTTAATATCTGGGTCCTCAGTTCTATTCCATTGGTCTTCAGGCCTGTTCCTGTGCCAGTACCAAGCTGTTTTGAGAATTATAGCTCTGTAATAGAGTCTAAAGTTTGGAATTGAAATTCCTCCAGCGCTGTTCTTTCTGCTAAGAAGTGTTTTTGCTATACGGGGTCTTTTATTATTCCATATGAAATTTTGGATTCCTCTTCTATTTCTTTAAAGAATGACATTGGGATATTGATGGGTATTGCGTTGAATTTGTACATAGCCCTTGGCAAGATTGTCATTTTCACGATATTGATTCTTCCAATCCAGGAGCATGGGAGGTTTTTCCATTTCCTCAGTTCTGCTTTAATTTCCTTTTTCAAGGTTTTAAAGTTTTCATCAAAAAGGTCCTTTACATTCTTAGTTAAGGTAATTCCTAGGTACTTTATTTTCTTTGAGGATATTGCGAAAGGAGTTGCTTTCCTAAATGTTGCCTCATTCTTCGCACTGTTGGTTTAGAGGAAGGCAGTTGATTTTTGAGGGTTAATTTTATACCCTGCTACCCTTCCGAAGTTTTGAATCAGCTCAAGGAGCTTGGGAGTAGAGTCTATAGGATTCTTTAAATACAAGATCATGTCATCTCCAAAGAGGGAAAGTTTTACTTCCTCGTTCCCTATATGGATCCCCTCTATGCTTGCTTCTTGCCTTATTGCACTGGTTGGGAATTTAATACTATGTTAAAGAGGAGTGGAGAGAGTGTGCATCCTTGTCTCGTTCCTGATTTTAGAGGGAATGGCTTTAGCTTTTTGCCATTAAGTATAATACTAGCTGTGGGTTTCTCATACACAGCCTTTATTATATTGAGGAATGTTCCATGGATTCCTAGTTTCTCCAGAGCTTTTAACATAAAGGGGGGTTGGATCTTGTCAAATGCCTTTTCCGCATCTATTGAGACAATCATGTGATTTTTGTCCCTGCTCCTGTTGATGTATTGAATTATATTAATTGATTTGCATATGTTGAACCAGCTTTGCCTCTCTGTGATGAATCCTGTTTGATCATAATGTATAATTTTTTTGATGAGTTGTTGTAGACGGTTGGCCAGTATTTTGTTGAGAAGTTTTGCATCGATTTTCATCATCATCAAAGAAATAGGTCGATAGTTCTCTTTCTTTGATGAATCTCTGTCTGGTTTAGAGATGAGGATTATACTGGCTTCATAGAATGAGTTTGGTAAAGAACCTTCATTTTCAATTTCGTTGAAGAGCTTGAGGAGTATTGGTGTGAGCTCTGCTTTGAAGACCTTATAGAATTCAGCTGTGAATCCATCTGGCCCTGGGCTTTTCTTAGGTGGAAGGTTTCTTATTGCCATTTCTATTTCGGTGCTTGAAATAGGCCTGTTTAGTTGGGTTAGTTCTTCTTGGTTCAGTGTGGGTATGTTAATATTGGCTAGGAATTCGTCCATTTCTTCTAGATTCTCAAATTTGTTGGCATAAAGGTTTGAGAAGTATTCGCTCATGAAACTCTGGATCTTGGTAATTTCTGTCGTGATATTACCATTTTCGTCTATGATTTTGTTTATTTCTATATGCTCCCTTCTTTTTTTGGTTAGATTTGCTAAGGGTTTGTCAATTTTGTTAATTCTTTCAAAGAACCAACTCCTGTTTTGTTGATTCTTTCTATACGCTTTTTTGGATTCCAATTCATTTAATTCTGGTTTGATTTTAATAATTTGCTTCCTTCTAGTGGGATTAGGGTTGGTTTGTTGGTGTTTTTCCAGGGGCTTAACGTGACACATTAAATTGTTGGTTTGCGATTTTTCCAATTTGTTATTGTAGGCACTCAACGCTACAAATTTTCCTCTGAGTACTGCCTTTGCGGTGTCCCAAAAGAGATGGTATTTTGTGTGCTCCTTTTTGTTAAATTTCATAAACTGTTGGATTTCTGTTCTGATGTCTTCGATGACCCATTGGTGATTCAACAACGTGTTGTTCAATCTCCATGAGTTACACGGTTTTCGTTGGTGGAGTTGTGTGTTCAGTTCCAATTTGATGCCCTTGTGGTCTGAGAGAGTGCAGGGAATAATTTCAGTGTTTCTGAATCTGTCCAGGTTTGTTTTATGGCCTAAAATGTGGTCTATTTTGGAAAATGTTCCATGTGCTGCTGAGAAAAATGTATATTGTGTTGTTGCTGGGTGGAATAATCTGTAGATGTCTGTTAGATCTAGTTCATCTATATAGTTGTTCAATTCTAAGGTTTCTCTTTTGAGTTTTTGCCTTGTTGATCTGTCCAAAGGTGAGAGTGGTGTGTTAAAGTCACCAACAATCAGTTTATTTCGATCTAATATTGCGTAGGGAATGAGCATGCTGAGATATGAGAGGGGACCACCAGGCCTGCATCAACATCAGCCACATTTTGAAGGTTTGAATCTTGGAGTCTTTATTAGAAGGCCAGTGACTCATCTCAAATAACAGCAACCGGCAAATACACAATGCAGGAAACAGGCCAGAGAGGACAGAAACAACAACAAAAAGCTCTGATGGAAAACTGAATCGGGACACCATGATGACTGGATGACATCCAGGAAACATGACACAGGATGGGATCAGGGAGACACGTGGCATGGCATAATGGTGCTTAAGCTGGTCCAGGCCTAAATAGGGTCAGGGCAGGGGGCAGGGTCACAGGAAGCTCTCAGTCCCAGGCCCCACTCTTCAGGGATTCAGGTACACCTCCTATTACCTGGGGGGCAGGGCTTCACCTTCCCCCCTGCCTTCATTCTCCACATGCAAAGCTTGTCATCTGCATTTCTGTGAACCAGAGCCCTCATCTGCATTCAGTGGATAGCTTATCTCACCGCTAAGCTTTTCAGCAGTGCGTAGAGAATTCCCCCCACCCAGCAAGTACACAAGGATGGCTGTAAGAAGTGATTTATGCTCAGCCTCCTCACTTCAATATTCAATATTCAATGCTTTTAATGTTTGTTTCTGGTACCTTGAGTTGTCCATTAGCTGAAATCACATTTATCTGAAAGTTAGCATATAAATAACAATGTGCATTTAAGATCATCTGTTAATTGCAGTCTTCATAATCTGGATTAGTTTACTCCTGTAAACCAGGCTGCTTTTCTGAGTTTGCAGTCACAGCTGCTATTTCATCACTAGATGGTGCTCCAAGTCTAGATTTGTTACCAGCCTGCAGTTGGTTGTATGATTTTCCATATTTCCTCTGTAGAAAATTGTTGGTGGACAAGAGGGTTTTCTTTGTGGTTGTTGTTTTCAATGTACTGTGTGAAGCTATTTCTTTTTTCTTCTTTCATTTTCCTCCTATAGTTTATCACCTGTTGTCACTGTATTTGATCTGTATTTGATTATGATAGCCTGGATATTATATATACACACACACACACGTGTGTGTGTGTGTGTGTGTGTGTGTGTGTGTGTGTGTATCTGAAGGAAGGGAAGGGGAGCAACAAAATGGTGAGAAAAAGAATAAACCAATGCAACAGCAATGCTCACAAGACAATATGTTGGAAATGAACTTTACAAATTGGGGAAGTGTTGGAAGGGAGAGAAAGTGGGAGAAAATTATGGAGAGGGTAACAATGTCCTACAAGGAAAGTACCCACTACTTTACATTTGTAACTATAACTCCCTGTACTTCACCCTGACAATAAAATTAAATTTAAAAAAAAGTGGGGGGGCAGGAGTTTGGCCAAGTGGTGGAGCGCTTGCCTAGCATGCACAAAGACCTGGATTCAATTCCTTGGTATTACATACATAGAAAAAAGTCGGAAGTGGTGCTGTGACTCAAGTGGTGAGTTCTAGCCTTGAGGAAAGCCCAAGGACAATGCGCAGGCCCTGAGCTCAATGCCCAGGACTGGCAAAAAGAAAAGAAGAGAAAACTATGGTGGGGGTGGGACTTCCTGTTCTCCTCTCGTCCTCCATGGACTTCCTTCTACCTTAGGGTGATAGGATGTATGGCCTCATCTATTTCCAAGTGAAATGGCCTTGCTACTGCTCAGTAATCCTGACACTCTATTGGGCTTCTTGTGCCTGTAGTGTGAGTGATGCCTTAGTACCTTCTACCCAGAAGAGCTGGAAACCCAGATCTTCAGGTAGTCTAAAAGGACTGGAAAAGGAATATCTCAAGGAGGCAAGGAAGTCTTCTCAGAATATCTTAGTAGAGGATAGAAATCTTAGAGAAGATTAACCTGGAATTTACTGGCATATTGAGGAGCATATGTATCTCTCTCTCTCTCTCTCTCTCTCTCTCTCTCTCTCTCTCTCTCTCTCTCTCTCTCTCTCTCTCTCTGTGTGTGTGTGGGGGGGGGGTCATAGGTTCTTGTTTGGTATTTTTCTTTGGTAGGGGAATGATGATCTGATTTCCTTTTTGTCTTTTGCTGCCATTTTTCTGACTCTCTGGATAAAGAGTGTGCATTTTATTAGGACTGTGCGCCCCTACATGATGTTTCCAGGTTTCCAGTTTCATCAGTTTCAAATGTTGGATATGTGGGGCAAAACAAAAAGCCTCTACAAATTTTCTTTACTAGAGGTTCACCTTCCAACCCCTTAGGAAACTTGAGGAAAGGATATTCAAAAAGACTCAGCAGAAGAATGTCTGTTGTTCACACAGGATCAGGATAATTTGTTATTACTCATTAAAAAGAAAAAAACATGGACAGAGTACTTGAAGAAAGGTTGCCACACTGATGAGGAAACTGATTTTTAAACCAAGGATGTTTTAAGCTTGTGTAACAACACTTAACAGAAGTTAAGATCTCAAAATACGTTTACTGGGTTCTAGAACAAGACCAAAGGTATTTCAGCCAACAAAAGAATTTATAGTGCCTCCTCATAGAATTCACAATTTCTTTTATTTTTAGTTATATTTGAATAGCTTCAATTTACATTAGAAGGACTTGCCATTTAATAAAGCAGTTTATGAATATAGTATATCTTGATTAATATCACTCCTTACAACCTCTTATCTACTGAAATTGTACTAGGCATATAAACAAGAAAAAAGTTTTACCTGTAATGAGGAGAAAAATCAAAATATACATTAACCTAGATAGCTAGAATTGGACAGCAACATCAATACAGTATTATAATCATATTCTACATGATCAAGAAGGTAGAAAAATATACGTGTAGAGATATATAAATCCAAAACGGGCCAGGAGTGTGGCCTAGTAGTAGAGTGCTTACTTAGTATGCATGAAACTCTGGGTTTGATTCCTCTGTAGAAAAAGCCAGAAGTGGTGCTGTGGCTCAAGTGGTAGATCACTAGGCTTGAAAAGCCCAAGGAAAGTGCTCAGACCCTGAGTTCAAGAACCAGGATGGGCAAAAAAAAAGCATATTTTTTAACAGTAAATTCATTGAAAACATGCTAGGTAGTATTAATAGCATTTTAGGCAAAGAATAATATTATGGATTATAAAGACATAGTAAAAATAAGCAGCAGAGGAAAAAGGAAAAAGAACTCTACCAGTATACTGCAGAACAATGTCTTGGGAATTTATGTTTCTAAAGTTGAAGGGCTTAAAGGCAGGGGAGAGCCATGATGACTGGACAGATGCTTTTAAAGCATTGCTCCAGAATTTCCAAATGGAATACAAGTTTCAGGAAACTTTACAAGTCCCCAGCTCAAGAGACACAAGAGAAAAATACTAAGGCCAATCATGATCAGATTGCTTAAAACATTTGATAATGAGAATAAGTTAAAATCAGCTGCAGATGGAGAAAGACAGTACATACAATAGAATAGGGCTAATGACCACAGAATTTTCACCTGCAACAAGGTAAGCCAGAGTACAAATGATTATCTTATTACAGTAATCTATATACAATTCTATATTCATTGAAACCAAGTTTTCCAGAAAATCATGGAAATATAGACTATTTTATAAAAGATACAAAAAATTCCACCATCTGACTTGAAATAAGTCAATTACTACAGAGGTCCCTTAGGCAGAACTAAATGATCCAAGAAGGAATGAAGAATACCAGAAATGGTAAATATGTGGAGAGCTATGCAGCAGATTTTGTTATTTAATATTTTCAAAACCAATTTATTTCATAAGGCAAAAATTAACAACTATGTAGGCTATATTAAAAACAAATAGAACAGATGACACTACGAGTATAAATGCTGAGAGGGAAAATGGAAATGTGCTGTTGAAAGGTTTACATTTGAAGATTTTATGTAAAGGGTGAATTGTGAAAACCCAAAATTTGCCATAACAAAGAAGGTACAGATGAAACGGAGTGTTGGTGGCTCCCACCTAAAATCCTAGCTACTCAGGAGGCTGAGACCTGAGGATTGTACTTAGAAGTTATCTTGGGCAGGAAAATCCCCATGAAAGTCTTATCTCTAATTAATTACTCAAAAGCCAGAAATGACGCTGTGGCTCAAAGTGGTAGAGCACTAGCCTTGAGCCAAAGGGCTCAAGGACTCCTAGCTACTCAGGAGGCTGAGATCTGAGGACTGAAGTTCAAAGCCAGCCTGGACACAAAAGGACCTAAGACTCCAAGTAACCTCTAGAAAAAATGGGAAGTGGGGTTTGGCTCAAGGGTAGGGCAGTAGCCTTGAGCTGAAGCGCTCAGGGACAGCACCCAGGCCAATTCAAGCACCATGACCCGCCCCCCTAAAAAAAAAAAAAAGAGTTTAGGGACAATGCCCGGTCCTTGAGTTCAAGTCCCACAACCAAAAAAGATGATGAGGAAGAAGGAGAAGAGGAGGAGAAGGGGAAGGAGGAGGCAGTAGTGGTGGCGGTGGATGCGGCTCGATGGTAGATCGCTTGCCTAACATGCATGAAGCCTTCGGTTCAAGTCCTTGGTACAACATCCACAGAAAAAGCTAGAAATGGCATTGTGGCTCAAGTGGCAGAGTGCTAGCCTTGAGTAAAAATAGTATCCGAGGACAGAGCGCAAGCCCTGAGTTCAAGCCCCAGGACTGGCTTAAAAAAAGTTGTAGAATCATGAAAATGACAATCTTGCCAAGGGCTATCTACAAATTCAACGCAATACCCATCAATATTCCAATGTCATTCTTTAAAGAAATAGAAGAGGAATCCAAAATTTCATATGGAATAATAAAAGACCCTGTATAGCAAAAACACTTCTTAGCAGAAAGAACAGTGCAGGAGGAATTTCAATGCCAAACTTTAGACTCTATTACAGAGCTATAATTATCAAAACAGCTTGGTACTGGCACAAGAACAGGCCTGAAGACCAATGGAAGAGAACTGAGCACCCAGATATTAAACCACAGACCTATGGCTACCTAATCTTTGACAAGGGAGCCAAAAAAATAGAATGGAAGAAAGATAGCCCCTTCAACAATTGGTGCTGGCAGAACTGGTTAAGCACCTGCAGAAAACTAAAGTTGGATCCTTCTTTGTCACCCTGTACTAGAATTAACTCCAAATGGATCAAAGACCTGAAGGTAAAAGCCGACACTGAAAACTTTACAAGAAGGAATAGGAGATACACCAGGCCTCCTTGGCACAGGTCGAAACTTTCTTAATAAGGACCAAGAATCACAACAAATCAGAGAAAGGCTGGATAAGTGGGACTGCATTAAACTGCAGAGCTTTTGTATGGCAAAGGACATAGCTAGTAAATTATTTAGGAAGCCTACAGAGTGGGAGAAGATGTTCACCAACCATACAACAGACAAAGGCCTCATATCTAAAATATACCAACAGCTCAAAAAATTGAATCACTCCAAAACTAATCTCCAAAGTAACAACCATCCCATTAAAAGATGGGCCAAAGACTTAAAGAGAGTCTTCTCTGAAGAAGAAACAAAAATGGCCTATAGACACATGAAGAAATGCTCAAAATCTCTGGTTATAAAAGAAATGCATATTAAAACAACTCGAAGATTCCACCTCACTCCAGTTAGAATGGCCAGGATCAAGAAATCTAATAACAACAGATGCTGGAGGGGATATGGCCAGGAGGGATCACTACTACACTGTTGGTGGAAGTACAAACTCGTTCATCCACTATGGAAAGCAGTATGGCAGTTCCTCAAAAGACTAAACATTGAGCTCCCCTATGACCCAGCAATTCCACTACTTGGCATTTACCCAATCATCCAGATACAAAGACATACTAAATCCACCAGCACAACAATGTTCATTGCAGCACTATTTACCATAGCAAAGATATCGAACCAACCTAGATGTCCCTCAGTTGATGAGTGGATCAATAAGATGTGGTATTTGTACACAATGGAATTCTATGCTGCTGTCAGAAAAAATGACATTGCTCCATTTGTTAGGAAATGGAAAGACTTAGAAAAAATCATATTAAGTGAAGTAAGCCAGACTCAAAGGAACATAGGCTCAATGGTTTCCCTCATTTGTCGTAATCAGTAGAAACCTTGGGCTCTCCTAGCAGAGATTTGCAATAAAGCAAAACCTTGATGCAAAAGGCCATATAGTAGGACGCTAAATGAAAGGATCTCTAGGATATAGAAACATAAGCCATATAATGAATGATTGTTGTTCTTAAGGTACTATGTTATGTCTCATCTCTTTTGCTGTCCCTTGGTTATCTCATATTGTTACAGTATCTCACTTTGTTACCTGATATATCGGATATATTTGTATTTAGTTATTTGAAATTGGATAGGGAAGGGGGGAAGACAAGATGAGGGATGGGGATGGGGGGAGGGAAATGGGGATCAAGACATGTGAAAAGGTATCAATGTATGTGAATTAATGCACCTTCTATCTGGCAAATATCATGTAACCCTTCTATTAATTACAATAAAATATATGAAAAAAAAGTTGTAGAAGAAGTTAGAGGAGATAAGATATAATTCTGATAATATATTCAATCCAAAAGAATGTAAGAAATGAGAGTCAGCAGATGCAATGCATAGCTAAAAGTTTGCAAGATGCTTGATTGAATCCCAGTATGTTAACAGTCACGTTGTATTTATGGTTAAAACAGAAGAATTTGATTGGAGAAATTGTAATATCAAATGAAAAAAAAAACCACAACAGTTTCTATATTGTTTCTGTGTAAAATCTAGATTGAAAGACAGTAAAATAATAAAAATATGTCATGTTATTAATAAGAGGGAAATCAGAGTAGTTTTATTATTATTACTTAGGAATATATTTTGTATTTATTAAGAAGCTGATTATAAGCTTTATATGAAAAGGCTAACATTTATAATAGCAGTTTTCAAGAACCATTTGTGTGGTGCACATTATCAATCAAGGCAGTGTGATATTGGGAAAAGGACTGACCAGAACTAGATTCACACTTGTAAGACCTATGGAGAAAATATATTCTTTTCAGTATTTCGTACTGAATAACTGATTATTTATCTGAAAAAACCATGAACCCCCATTAATATGGTATTGGGAAGTAGTAATAGAGTAACTAATACAAACGATGACACATCTAAGGAAATCAATGAAAAGAAATATTTGGCTGTAGACAATGAACTTTTTGTAAGTACAGCATAGAAAAATATTCACAAAATTGGAGAAATCATTAAGTTTGACTTAATCAAGCTTGTAGCCTTTTTTTTGTCAGCTGTTGAGCTTGAACTCAGCTTCCTGCTTAACTAGGATCACAAGCAGGAGTCTCCAGCACCAGGCTGAAATTTTAATTCTTTTCTCTTCTCTTTTCACATCTCTGCTGAAGTTCTGTGCCGTAGGTTTACATGATGTCAGCTACCATCTTTTCATATCTACTGTAGGAGTCTCATGAACATTTCTTATCTGGTGGTGTCAATTGCTTTAATTCTGGTTTGTTTTGGAAAGTCTTGAGCTGTCTTTCTTGTTGGTTGGCAATTTATTTCATTTTTTGATTATTTTGTGCTAGTACTGGTCATTGAACTTAGGGTGTCCATCTCTCACTTGGCTCTTGCTCATGGCTGCCCTTCTACCACTGTAGCCTTCTCCAGTTCTTTGAATAATTGTCTCATTCTCCTTTCCCTGATTAGTTTTTGCTGGGAAATCTGGTGATGGTGTAATGGAAATACCTTTACATATTAATTGATACTTATGTTGGTTGTTTTAAGATTTTCTTTTATCTTTTTTCTTTTTCCCTTATCTTTACATTCCTTTCCCTATCCATTTTTTTAAAAAAAATTATTTAATTACCTGCTGGTACCAGGGTGGACTTGAACTAAGTCCCAATCTGTTTGCTTGCCTGCTTACCGGTGGAACTCTCTCACTTGAGCTGTGCTTATTTTGGTTATTATAGAATCTCACAGACTTTTTTTTCCTTGTCTTTTCCTTTTCTTTCCCTTTGGTTGAGGGGCTTGAACTCTGGGCCTGGCCCCGTCCCTAAGCTAGCATTCTACCACTTGAGCTACAGAGGCACTTCCATTTTTCTGGTGGTTATTTGGAGATAAGAGTCTCATGGACTTTTGTGCCTGAGCTGGCTTTGGACCATGATCTTCCGATCTCAGCCTCCTGAGATTACAGCTGGGATTACAGGTGTGAGCTTCTGGTGCCTGCTAGAATCTCACAGAGTTTTCTGCCTGAATTTGAACCTCAGTCCTCTATATCTCAGCGTCTTAAGTAACTATGAATATAAGCATGAACCATCAACACTGATTCATTATCTTGATTTCATTTCCAAACACTTTATCAATGTCTCTTCCCTTGGAGTTTATTTCTGGAGAATTATTGTGTCTTCTTGGAGGCATTAGATTACCTTGCCTTGAAAATGCTATGCCTACAGCCTATATTCCTGCATTTCTATTTGCACCTCTGTCAGATCGGTTGCTGCCACCAGTTCTGTATAGTGGCTTTCACAGCGAGATTTTGTTCTGGCTGAGTGTCCTGTTGGTTGGGTCACTACAGTTGGCTTTAAAGTGTTCTCAAGATTGCCATGTTTATCTTCTTTAGTTGCAGTCAACATTGGCTATGAGTGCAAATGCTTCAGTGGTCTCACCAACAGGGGTTATGTAATTCCTCTGCCAGTTGGGGTGCAGGTTTGTTATGCAGTGACAGGATGCCCACCAAATTCTAGTGGGGGTGGTCACCTGCAGTGAGGTCACTCTGGGAGGCATTTACAAGCCTAGGTGTTGGTGACCGATGGGTCTCTGATGGCTGGGCAGAGTCTGGAGCCTTCTAAAATACGGGACAGTAGGCTTTGTAGCAGAGGTGTGGGACTTGCCAGTGCCCAAGGCCTAGAGGGATGCACATGCCATGAGTTTGCAAGGAGTTCAGGATGGGGCATGCCCAGAGCTGGCTGCCTAGCTTCCTGGGGCCTTAGGAAGAGGGGTATGTTTCCCAGGTGGCCTCCCTCGACCTTGGCAGGCTGAGTTTCTCAGGGCAGGCTGCTTTTCTAGGCAGGATGAGAATGCACATGTGCACTGTGCTTCTCCTTGAGAGCTGTGGAAGCAGGGCAGGCTGCTTCATGGGGCTCACTGTGTCCCCAAGGAGCTCGTAAGCCAGGCCATCTGCACTATCTTGGAGCTCACCCTCCCCTGACCGCCTTCACACTGCCCCAGGTGGGTTGGAGCTTCCAGATGCCATCAGTGGTGAAGGGTACAGTGTAGGTGGGCTTTTCCTCAGAGGCAGTGCTGCTGTACAAATCCCCTGCCAGCTTTTCAAAGGCCATCTTGACCCAGGATTGATCTTAACTGGACAGAGGGTTCAAGAGAGGCCGGTTACATTGCTTCTTTTCTGCAAGGTTGGTGTGTGTCTGTGCTCTGCAGTATCTTTGCCATCCTTGTCCTACTCCAGCATACTATCCAAATATTCTTCCAGAGTAGCTATGGGCTTTTTCTTTGTTTCGGATCTCCCCTTTTTTTGTGGAAACAAAGTGTACTAGGCACCTATAGTGAACCATCTCCCTGACATCAGTACATGCATTACCATTTAAGATTCATTTGAAGACACCAATTTAAGGTGGCTTATATTGAAAATCAAACCATCAGTGTCTTTATTGTGTGATTATTTATGTGGTGCCTTCACAAAGCTATGAAGTCATCCCTATGAGAAACTGTTACACATCTCTCTATAAGAGCACATCTCTCTGTAAGAGTAACTACTTAGTTATTGTGGGGGGGATACTAGAGGTTGCACTTCAGGGACTTGTGCTTACTAGGTAGCACTGTACCACTAGAGCTGTATCACCAGCCCACTTGGGGACTGGTTATTTTTGAGGTTCAGTCTTGCTTTATGCCCAAACTGGCCTGGACTATGATTCTTCCTACTTTGCTTCTCTGGGTGACTGGGAGGACAGATGTGTTTCTCCAGGAGCTGGGAGGATGGAGTCTGTCATCCAGGAGAATGCTGGCTACTGCCCCAGACACTGGTTGAAATGGAATCTCTTCAACTGTTCTGTTCTGTTTTGTTTTTGGTCTGGGATGATCTTGGAATTCAATTCCTTGAACTCTACCTCCCAGGTATCTAGATTTACAGGCTTAGGTCACTATTCCCACCAGAGAGGTCACTTCTTTATTCATCCAATCAATGACTTCTTGTCATTGTCATATCAAGAGAATGATGTCAATCAAATTGTTCAAAGAAAGGGTCTATAGCCAAATATGAGAAGAGCAAAGCTACCAGAAGTGGCTAGATATGCTTAAAAGAATTATGTTTAAGAATTTAGTTAAGAATACCTTCTGCTTGGTTAAGGTCATTTAGGAACACGATACCTGATTTTGCTTTGGGCTAGTATTTTATGAAATAGAGATATATCAGTAGGAAGTTTCATGTTTAAACTTTTGGGTAAAATTAATTGCAATTGTATGTATTTATTTTTATTTGTTTAGTTACAAGGATCATCCAAGCTATGTGGGGGCAACATTTCCTGGAAAAATATGTGTTTCTCAGTATTCTGTAGGGATTGCACTGGTAAGTAATAATTTACTCTGTAAAAATTAACATATTTAAAATGATGCAACTTGATACCATGTATTTTCTACTTGACTATATATTTTCTACAGTTTGCATTTAAAAATTTCAATTTGGTTTTTCATTGCTACTAAAATTTTGAAGTGTGTAGAAAGAAGATTATTTTAGAACAAGTACCTTATAATTAGCTGTATTTGGAAATTAAATTAGGAATAATAATTTCACAAATACAATGATGCATTCCTAAGGAAATTTCCATATTCCACGTAGATTTTTGCTCATAGAAATAAAAGTGGAGAAATCTTATTATGTTTAAAATATCTTCAAAACACAAAGGAACAAAAATTGTATTGCAAATTGCTTAAAAATTTCAGATTTCAGCTGGGAATGTGGCTTAGTGGTAGATTGCTTGCCTAGCATGCATGAAGCCCTGGGTTTGGTTCTCGGAACCATGTAAACAGAAAAAATTGAAAGTGGCGCTGTGACTCATTGTAGTAGAGCCCTAGCTTTGAGCACAGAGAGGCTCAGGGACAGAGCCCAGGCCCTGAGTTCAACCTCCAGGACTGGCAAAAAAATAAAGAAAGAAAAAAATTTCAGATTTCTCAGAAAGTTTAAAGAAAGAAAGTTTTTATGTGTACGACAATCATTTGCCATATTTACAGGTATGTTATGTATAAAAATCTATGGTATAATTAAATACATTATTGAAGATCATGTACCTCTTTGAGCCAGTTTCCTATCCTAGTAACATACTTTAAAAATAAGTTTAAGTAATGTATTTTTTAGAAAACTACGGGGCTGGGAGTTTGGCCTAGTAGCTGGGAGTGTCTGCCTCGCATGCATGAAGACCCTAGGTTTGATTCCTCGGTACCACATATCTAGAAAAGCCAGAAATGTTGCTGTGGCTCCAATGGTAGAGTGCTAGCCTTGAGGAAGGACAGTGCTCAGACCCTGAGTGCAAACCTCAGGACTGGCCAAAAAAAAACCCCTACGCAGTAATTTCTATTAATCATATAACCTGAGTAGAGATAACCACTAGCATTTTGAATAATAAACATTTTCTTTTTTTCTCCCCCTTTCTGTTGCTGTTTCTCTCTCTCTCTCTTTCACACACATATACAAACATACATACACACTATTTTCATTTAGTATTTTTTGTTGTTATTTCAAAGGTGATGTACAAAGAGGTTACAATTTCAAAATTCAGGTAATGAGTACATTTCTTCTTGGATAATGTCACCACTTCCTTTACTCTCCCAGTTTTCCCCTTTTGTCCCCACCTACAAGTTGTATAGTTCATTTTCAACATCGTGTCAACTGAGTACCACTACAGCCTTTGTTCATCCTTTCTCCCTCCATTTCCATGTCTTCCCCATTTTATCCTCTCAAAGGCAGATAAATGAACAAACAATACAAAAATGAAAGAAAACAAAAACAACAAAGAAAAATCCCTTTGTTTGCATTTTATGGAGTTCAGTTAGTAAACATTATCTTATCCAATCAGAGGCACATAAACATTCCTCCCCTAAGAATGCCCTCTTTTAGTTTCATTGTGCATGAATCCCTATAGTCCTATATAATTCAACATATCCTATTTTAGATCTAGTTTCCACATATGGGAGAAAACATGCGTCATTTGTGTCTCTGAGCTTGGCTTACCTTACTTAACAAGATTTGTTGTAGGTCCATCTATTTCCCTGAAAATAACATCATATTATCATCATTTCTAATGGCTGTGTAAAATTGTGTATATGTATCACATTTTTTTGATCCACTCATCTATTGTAGGGCATCTGGGCTGTTTCCACAACTTGACTATTGTGACTAGTGCAGTAATAAACATGGATGGACACATACTTTGCATGCTGTACTGTGGATTAAACACAAGACCTTGAGTATGAGACTACCTATTCTTTGAACCATGCCCCCCAATCTACTTGTATTTTGAGATCTCATCTTATCTCAGTAATTGGTCAACATCAATAATTCAAGCAACAAGTGCAGGCAAGGGATGTGGGGGGAAGAGACCTCTATTATACTTTGGTGGGATGTAAACCAGTACAACTATTCTGGATGGTGGTATGGAGATTTCTCAAAAAACAAACATACAACTTCCCTATGATCCAGCCATACCACTCTTGGGACTTATAACCAGAAGGTTATAAATCATGATATAGTAAATGAACATCCATGTTCATTGCGGTACTATTCACAAGAGCCAAGTTTAAAAAAAAAAAGAGCCAAGTTATGGAAACAGCCCAGTTGCTCTACAATGGAAGAGTGGATCAAGAAAATAGACATTACTCATCCATTAGAAAGACAATTATGTCATTTACAGGGAAATGGATGAACCTAGACCAAATCATGCTAAATGAAGCAAGCCAGGCCCAGAGAGACAAATGGCACATGTTTTTTCTCATTCATATATGGAACTCATCTGAACAACTAAATTACTGTTTATTAAAACATACAATAAAGTAGAAATACTTTTTTGGGGGGGAAGCATAAAGGGGACACAAATTGAGGAAAGAAGGGTAAGCAAAATCAGATCAATGGGCTGGGAGTTTGGCCTAGTGGTAGTGGGCTTGCCTAGCATGCATGAAGACCTGTGTTCAATTCCTTGGTGTAACACATACATAGAAAAGCCAGAAGTGGTTCTGTGGCTCAAGTGGTAGAGTTCTAGCTTTGAGAAAGTCCAAGGACAGTGCTCAAGCCCTGAGCTCAAGCCCTAGGAGTGGCAAAAAAAGCAGATCAATGTATACTTTGTAAAAAATGAACTGTGTAATTTGTGTGTAGGAAGGAATGGATAGAGGTAAATGGGAGAGAACAATGCAAAGGGTGAAAGTGATTAAGATGCACTATACTCATAACCTGACATGAAATGGTAACCCCTTTGTGCAAGAACATTATGACAATCTTTTTCTTCATGAAAAATAGATGATTTGTATAGTTATGATAGCTACCTGAAATCTTTATAGGTTCTCAATTGACAATGAGTGAGATTAATTTAAAATGCTCTGTCTCAATAACATTTCATAACGGTATCAGCTTTTAACCTGTCCAAAGAACCATATTTCACTTTCCTTAATATTTGATATGTAAGCAAACCATTGCACAGGACCACACAGAGGCAGACCAGAAGGAGAATTATAAGGAAGTTTATTAGAGGGGGCCATCTTGCCCATGGGAGAGGGGGAGAGAGGGAGGGAGAAGCCACATTTTGAGAAACCAACTCAGCTCTAGTGGAGAGTTCAATTGGGATGCCAGGGTGATCAGAGAAGGGCCAGACAGGACATGAATGTTGAAGACATGTGGCACTGAAGCTGCTCCAACCCTCAAGAGTTGAAATGCAGGGCAGGGCTTCCCAGAACTGTCCCCCAGTTAAAGAATTTACTGGGAGCTCGAGTTTCCAAATCCCTGCCCCTGCCTCTAGGAGTTCAGACACACCCTTTACCTGAGGGGTGAGTGGGACTTCACCTCAAAGTTTTTGGAAATTTTCCATGATGCCAAGATGGCACATGTTGAACCCTATTCTCTATTATCCACCACATGGTCAATGCTAGAGAAAACTCAAGATGTAGCCAACAACAAGCAGAATTTCCATCACAAGATAGAAATTTCCTTTTGTCCTTTCCTAGGTGGGTATTAAACAGGCCTGGCTGTCTTACAAGCAGGCAGCCATGCAAACAGGCAGAGTTTAGAGGCAGAGAGAGAAAGAGGGAGAGAATCCCACCTGTCTGAGCGCTCACAGTTCTATCAGCTATCCAGTGTCTTACGAAGGAGCCACGTCAAAGTCCAAATTTGGGGTCAAAGTTGATTGCATGAAGATTAAGATTGGGCTCAAAACGGAGTGTTTTTTTCTTAAGAATCTTGCTGCTTCCTCCCCTTGATGAGTGACCAGTGCAGCTGAAGCTAGAGTGTTGAGTGTCTTCAATGGCTTTCTGTTCAGTGAAACACAGAGGGAGCTGGCAGGAAAAACAGGCTGTGGCCTGTGATTCCTGAGTCCCTTGACCTTTAACCCTGGGTTGGTGGCTTTTGAGGTCCCCTGATAGAGTCTGGATCTTGGCGCCAAGATTTTTCTCTGTGTGGCCCTGATGCCTTCCACTGCTGAGGCCTCAGCTAACTGCAATGGTCATTCACCAAAGTTGGAGGTGCAATTCGGCCATTGTGGTAGATGGACATAAAGTGCTAAATCAGGAGAAAATTAGATTGGTGGTTCTGTGGGTGGCCCTAGAAGTGGCACAAAGTCTGGAGAGAGCTTGAAGTTCCCAGAGAGAACAGCCAAACGTCATCGAAGAAGCCTTGATCAGAGTTCAGCACCAATGTAAGAAGTTTATTGGGGGAGTGGGGAAGGGCAGGTTGCCCACAGGAGGGGGAAAGAGAGGGAAAGAGATGGCATCTGTGCTCATCCAGGTAGGTCGAGCTAGTGATGGCAGGCCACATGGGCAGAGAGACCAGGTGGGAGCTTCAAGGCAGGGTGGAGTTAAGAGCTGCCCTGGAAAGTGCAGTGGGGGGAATACTAACTAACATGACATGAATGAAAACATGATTTAGAATGAAAACATTACTTTTAGTCACTACTTAATGAAATAGCTTTCCTTTGCAATTTCTTTGTTGTTATAGTATTCCAGGGAAATGACTTTAGAGACGTTTTCAGTTACTGTCACCCAGATGCTGGGGATCAATCTGGGAATATCATACGATGACCCACAGAAATGTCACTGCTCAGAAGCTGTATGTGTGATGAGTCCAAAGGCTATGTAAGTTTAAAGACATGGTTTATTTACTGGTCATATTTTTTTCTGCTTTAAATGTAGTAAAGTTAAGATCAGTAAAGAGCTTTAACAATGTTAGCAAGTCCTAACAAATAGGTTTCTTTAGGTAGGACTGTTAGATTTTAGATTAGTTTGATTTCCGGTACACAATTTAAAATATCTAATCACAATATTTGCATGATGAATATTTACATTATTCAACATTAAATATTTTTTCATTTCTCGTATTTAAATGGGAATACTTTGCTTCAAAAGACTATGTAAAAGTAAAATGAGAAATTAAGAACATTTTATTTCAAACTCTGTATGTATGTGATAGGTTGGTGCTTGTCAATATTCACTGATGGTCCCAAAAGTGTACCAGACACATGGCAGGTAGGATTCACTCATTACTGAAGAACTATTAAAAGATTAAATTGGGCACCAGTGGCTCAGGACTATAATCCTAGCTATTCAGGAGATCTGAGGATTGTGATTCAAAGCCAGCCTAAGCAGGAAAGTCTGTGAGATTCATCTTCTTTAATCACAGACAAAGCCAGAAGTGGCTCTGTGTCTCAATTGGTAGAGTGTTTGCCTTGAGCAAAAGGACCCTAGGGACAGTGCCTTGGCCCAGAGTTTCAGTCCCAGGGCAGGCAAAAAATAAAAAATAAAAATAAATTAAAAAAAGTAAAGAATGGAGCTAAGGAGTTAAGTTTTGAAAAAATATTATTTCAAAGTTACTTTCAAGCATCACCCAAACATTAAAAACTCTTAGGTAATAAAAAATAGGATAGGGCTGTCGTGTGTCCTAGTGGCAAAGTGCTTGCCTGACACATATAAAGGCTGAGGTTCGATTCTTTGGTACCACATACACAGTAAAAGCAGGAAGTGGTACTGTAGCTCAAGTGGTAGAGTGCTAGCCTTAAGAAAGGTCAAAGACAGTGCCCAGACCCTGAATTGAAGCTCCAGGACTGGCAAAAAAAATAGAACAACCTAAAATCTATACACACAAATGTACATATATCTATATTGAAATTATAAGGATGCATATTCTATAAGCACATATACACATACATTGTATATATGTTATAAATGTGTATTATATATGTACCATACGTATTATTCAATTTGATAGGCAAATATATTAGTATATTAGTATATACATATGTTATATATAAATATTATATGTGTACATATGCATATTATCCATGTAGATAGGTAAATATATTCACATACTTATATATTTTATTTCTTTCCTATATTTCATATATGTATGCTTTTTTTTTTTTTTGCCAGTGCTGGGCTTGAGCTCAGGGCCTGAGCACTGTCCTTGGATTTTCTCAAGGCTAGAGCTCTATCACTTGAGCCTCAGCACCAATTTCAACTTTTTCCTATTTATGTGGTACCGAGGAATTGAACCCCGGTCTTCATGCTTGCTAGGCACTAGGCCAAACTCCTGGCCCCAGCATTTTTTATTTATGACATATTGACATATATCTTAGAAACATCAGAGTTATTGCTTATTGTGCATTTGGCCACTTGTTTGTTTGTTTTTTTTTTTGTCAATCATGGAACTCTCCACTTGCATGTTATCCCTGAGCTCTTCAGTTTAAGGCTAGCACTCTACCACTTTGAGTCACAGTACCACTTCCTGTTGTCTAGTGGTTAATTGGAGATAATAGTCTCACAATCTTTCATGCCTGGGCTGGCTTTGAACCTTGATCCTCAGATCTCAGCCTCCTGAGTAGCTAGGATTACAGGCATGAGCTACTGTTCCCCAGCTCTACTCATTCTTAGTATGTTTTGACAAGATGTTTTGTGTAAGTCACCTAGAGTTTAATATTAAAAGACTCTTAAGTATTTAATTGTCCTCATGTTCTAGAAGACATTAGGTTACATTCTGCTATTTGTGTGTTCTGAATTTTGCTTTAATAAAGTCATATATTCCAGTGAATTAAATTACATGGACCACTCAAAAATTTTTATGAGCACTTACAGGGAGCATTCATTGTTATGAATTAAGCTCAACATTTTGAAATTATTATTCAATTTACAGCCATGTTTCTAGAAGTACCACCCGTAACCTTATATGGATTTGTTTTTAGGCAGTCCAGTGTTCTGAAAACTTTCAGCAACTGCAGTCTGAGTGACTTTCAAACTTTCATTTCGAATATGGGTTCCAAATGTCTTCAGAACAAGCCAAAAATGCAAGTGGCTGCCCAGAGGAAATGTGGTAATGGCATAGTGGAGGCGGGAGAAAAGTGTGACTGTGGAACTGTACAGGTAAGTCTGATCATTAGGACATATTTAAGACAGATTGCTTGATTTCTTTCCTCTCTTTTGCATGAATGTTAGAGATGTAAAATAGAACCGGAGGTAACTCACCAAAATCAGGCTGAAGTGCACACAAGACAAAATCCTGTCTAGGTTTTCTAGTTTGGACTTTGAACAAGTTTAAGATGTCTAGCAAAATTTTCTCAGAGTGTGCAAAAGAGCATCTAGAATCAGCTTTTGAATTCAGGCTAAATACATGCTATTTCTAAATTTTAGCTTAACTTGGCTATATTATATATACCTTTTGAAGGTTAATCTGTTAGTTGCACAATGAAATGAACTGCAAGAAAAGGAAGCAAACAATGGTTTCCCTCATTTGTCATAATCAGTAGAAACCTTGAGCTCTCCTAGCAGAGATTTACGATAGAGCAAAGCCTAGATTATACATAGGCCATATAGTATGATGCTAAATGAAAGGACCTCCAGGATATAGAAACAAAAGCTATATAATGTGTGATTGTTGTCTTTAATGTACTATGTTATCTCTCATCTCTTTTGCTGTCCCTTGGTTATCTCATATTGTTACAGTATCTCATTTTGTTACCAGATATATTGGATATATTTGTATTTAGTTATTTGAAATTGGATAGGGAAGGGGGGAAAACAAGATGAGGGGCGGGAGTGGGGTGAGGGAAATGGGGACCCAAGACATGAGAAAGGATATCAGTTTGTGAAGTAATGCACCTTCTATCTGGTAAATATAATGTAACCCTTCTATTAATTATAATTAAAAATATATGATATATTTCATATATGCTTAATTGGTTATTTGAAATTGGTTAGGGAAGGGGGTAAATCAAGATGAGCGGGCCGGGGGGGAGAGGGGTGGGTAATGGGGACCATGACATGAGGAAAGGGTATCAATGTTTGTGAAGTAATGCACCTTCTATCTAGTGAATGCAATGTAACACTTCTATTAATTACAATAAAAATATATGGAGAAAAAATATATGCAAAAAAGAAAAGGAAGCAAAATGCATCATGTTTAAGTGTAGTATTGATGAGTTTTGACATGTATTGGTAACTATTGGTCTGATGAAGATAAGGTTTTTCATCATCCCCAAAGTTTACCTCTCTCTAGTCTTTCTCATTTCTACTCCTCTATCTGAAACTTTGGATTCTGTCAGTTTTCTATGACCCATAAAATCATTTAAATAGGGTAATACAACATACTTTCTTTTTCTCATATTGCTCCTTTTTTCCCATATATTTTTTATTGTATTTAATAGAAGGGTTACATGATATTTGCCAGATAGATGGTGCATTAATTCCCATACATTGATACCCTTTCACATGTCTTGGTCCCCATTTCCCTCCCCCCTCCACCCCTCATCTTGTTTTCCCCCGTTCCCTATCCAGTTTCAGATAACCAAATACAAATATATCCGATATATCAGGTAACAAAGTGAGATAATGTAACAATATGAGATAACCAAGGGACAGCAAAAGTGATGAGAGATAACATAGTACCTTAAGAACTACAATCATTCATTATATGGCTTATGTTTATATCATATTTTAAATTACAAGTTTAACAAACAAGTGTTCAATGAGGGAATCTCTAATTACAATCTCTGGGACATAGTATTTAGAACTTAATAAAAATTAGGCTAATGGTTTGTATGTCATAGAAACATATCAATTTATGAAATAAAACATTATGTCTATACATTCATAGATTTTTATGTCTATATAGTTATGTTTGTATTTCCATTACCATGTCCATAGCTTTGGGTATGCAGTTATTGAGTCCTCGCTCTTATACTCTTTGGATTTAATAGCCGCATATTAAGGATTACCATGCACCTTTTGTTCCTTAGGTCTTGACTTGTCTCACTCAACATGATTCGCTCTAGATTCATCCACTTCCCTGCAAATGCCATTATTTTATCTTGTCTGTTGGCTATGTAGAATTCCTTGGGTATATATACCACATTTTCTGTATCCATTCATCTGCAGTAGGGCATCTGGCTTGTTTCCATCGCCTGGCTATTGTGAATAGTGCAGAGATGAACATAGCTGAGCAGGTGTCTTTATAATATCCTGGGTCATGCTGTTCAGGATAGATGCCCAGAAGTGGTATGGTGGGATCATAGGGAAGGTCTATTTTCAGTTCTTTAAGGAACCTCCACACTGCTTTCCAGAGTGGCTGAACTAGTCTACATTCCCACCAGCAGTGTAGTAGGGTTCCTTTTTCTCCACAACCCCGCCAGCAACTGTCATTGTTTGAGTTCAAAATCTTGGCCATTCTTGTTGGGGTACGGTGGTATCTTAGGGTTGTTTTTATTTGCATTTCCTTTATGACCATAGATGATGAACATTTTCTCATATGTTTTTCTGCCATTTTAATCTCTTCTTCTGATAGGTCTCTCTTTAGTTCCCTTGCCCATTTAGTGAATGGTTTATTGGATTTTCGGGGGATTAGTTTCTTGAGTTCCTTGTAGATACTGGATATTAAGCATTTGTCAGATGTATTGTTGGTGAATATCTTTTCCCAGTTGGTCGGCTGTCTCTCTACTTTTGCAACTATGTTTTTATCTGTATCGAGTCTCTCTCCAATCTGTTGTGACCCTGGGATTCTGTTCAGGAATCTGTTGCCTGTGCCTATGAGTTCCAGTGTCTCTCCTACTTTATCATGTAGCAATTTCACGGTTTCTGGTCTGACGTTGAGGTCTTTGATCCACTTTGAGTTAATGCTTGTGCATGGCGAAAGGCTAGGGTCAATTTTTAGCTTTCTGCATGTGGCTGCCCATTTTTGCCAGCACCAATAATTGAAGAGACTGTGTTTGTTCCACTGTATATCTTTGGCTCCTTTGTCAAATACAAGTTGCCTATAGGTATGTGGTTCTATTTCTGGGTCTTCTATTCTGTTCCACTGATCTTCTGGTCTGTTATTGCGCCAGTACGAAGCAGTTTTTGTTATTCTGGCTCTGTAGTAGAGTTTGAAGTCTGGTATTGTAATACCACCAGTATTGCTCTTTTTGCCTAGAATTGTTTTGGCTGTTCTAGGTCTTTTCTTGTTCCATATGAAACTTTGGATTATATCTTCAATTTCCCTAAAGAATGTGTTTGGGATTTTGATGGGGATTGCATTGAATTTGTATATCAATTTTGGCAGTATAGCCATTTTCACTATGTTGATTCTCCCTAGTCATGAACATGGGATGTCTTTCCATTTCCCAGTGTCCTCTTTAATTTCTTTCATTAGGCTTTTATAGTTTTCATTGAATAATTCCTTTACATCTTTGGTTAAGTATATTCCTAAGTATTTTATTCTTTTGGGGGCTATTGCGAATGAGATCATTTTCTTGATTTGGCCTTCTGTTTGTGTATTGTTGGTGTACAAGAAGGCTACTGACTACTGAAGATTGATTTTGTATCCTGCCACTTTGCTAAAGTGGTTTATTAATTCTAGAAGTTTGGGAGTGGAGTTTGTTGGGTCACTCAAGTAGAGGATCATGTCATCCGCGAATAAGGATAGTTTAATTTCTTCTTTCCCTATGTGGATCCCTTTGATGTCCTTTTCTTGCCTTATTGCTCTGGCTAAGGGTTCCAGCACTATATTGAAAAGAAGTGGAGAGAGTGGGCATCCCTGTCTAGTTCCTGATTTTAAGGTGAATGGTTCCAGTTTTTCACCATTTAGTATAATACTGGCTGTAGGTTTTTCTTATATGGCTTTCACTATTTTGAGGAATGTACCTCTTATTCCTATTTTTTCTAGTGCTTTCAACATGAATGGATGTTCTATTTTGTCAAATGCCTTCTCCGCATCCAGAGAAATTATCATATGATTCTTATCCTTAACTCTATTGATATGATGTATTACATTGATTGATTTGCGAATGTTAAACCAGCCTTGCATTTGTGGGATGAAGCCTACTTGATCATTGCCGGGGCCTACCGGCAGCACATTGGGGTTCCTGAAATAGGGGGCAGGGACTGGAAAAAATAGAAGAGAGACAAACACATCGGGTCTGGGAGGTCTGCAGCCCAGGCAAAAACTGCCCCTCGTTTATTGTCAACTCCAGGCTTATATCCCTTCTTGAAACCAGGGAACTTCCAGCTGTTACATTCATATGGTAAATCTCAGGTCATTTAAACAGAATAAGGCCATAAAACAATAAGACAATAAAGCCATTGTCTGATGCAAATCAAGGTACAATTTGATTCCACTCTGGCTCCCAACATATCCCCCGTTTTTATTTTAAAAGAAACACAAGTGCAATATTTACTCTTTCCTATACCTCTAATTTATCCTGTCACATTTTCCAAAAATGACTTTGGTCCCTTCATCTAACGGGGATTGATGGGCGGAGATTCAGCTTCTGTGACTTCTTCAAGCTCACTCAGGGGCGTTGTCTCTGTGCTTGACCAGGGACCTTAAGAAGCCTAGCCTGTTTTATCAAGAGGTTGCAAGGATTAGATATCAGGAACAATAATTTACTCCAAACTAGAGATCATATTTAACATTTAACAACTGCACAAACCATCTTTGGCTACAATAGTGTAACTTACTTAGCACCCATTTGCAAAGGCTTTTTCTTGATTGTCTGGGGAACTAAATTTCTGCAACCTTAACAATGCTTCAGTTGTCAGATCTAAACAGATTAATAGAGACACAAGCCCCAGATCCACAAACTTTCCTGAATTTGTGGCTGGTGTCAAATAAAAAGTTCGCTCAATTAGGACTTTAAACTACCCACTATCACAGAAGATTAACAAGTTCCTGCCCAGTTATGAAAGGCACGGGCATTAATAAGGCATGCTTACAAACTATTCTATGACCTCCCGGCTCTGATTAATTTGAGTGGCCAAGCACAAGTGACTCTAAGATCTGACACCATCTCTGCCATCCAAGCAGAAGCTTTCGTGTCCCAGTAGTGTCTGTCCACACAGGGATAAACATGCCATTGGCATTTCACTTTGTTGGTTGCTGTACTTGAACTCGGGGCCTGGGCACTGTCCCTCAGCTCTCCAGCTCAATGCTAGCACCCTGCCACTGTGAGTCCCGAGCTTGGTGCTTGAGTGCTTCCCCCCAGCTTTTCAGCTCAGAGCTAGCACTCTACCACTTCGAGCTCCAAAGCAACTCTGTCCCAGCATCCTGCTGGCAGATTAGACACCACAGTCTCACAGGGACTTTGCTTTGCCCAGGCAGGCTCAAAGCTGCGGCTTTCAGATCAATGAGTCCTACAAAAGGCCACGTTACTCCAATTAAAGCAACAAGGTGGTCAACACAAATAGTCTCTAAGCATGAGCTTACCTAGAACTTGGTGAGGGCCAAACTTACATCTGAATGAGGATCTGCTGTCCTTCTCCATGGGCCTGCTGGAGATTGCTATAAAGTAACTTACAAGAGTAAGCTGAAATAGCAATAAAGCAACCATTTTGGTAGTCCTAATTTTCCTTGTTTCTTTTTTAGAAACAAAACTTTAGGACAACTTTACTTTTAAATTTTGTTCAGAAACCATTTCTACTTTTCTTTAAAACTTTTACACCTTTTAACTTAAACTCTTAACACTTTGGTCTTTATTTGCATTTGAAAAACCTTTAAGGCTAAAGGAATTCCCTTTGCCTCCAGGCCCCCTAGGGCCCAGGTCACTCCCTTTGCCTTTGAAGAGGCTTTTTGTTTTATTCTGCAGTTTAGATTATTACTGCCTAGAACTCCAACAACAGTTTAAAACTCAAATAACAGTTTTTCCCTAATGCAAGAATTACAAACATCAGTGCACCAAAAGTTATCATCAGACTTCCAGTGTCAGTCTGTAAGAAAAGACAGATAGGCAAAGTTTTTGACATTAATGAACAATTTTACATTTAGATCTCTAATACATGTCTCCAAACTTTAACTAAAGATAATAAATCCCAAATACCCTAATACCTCTGGGCTAAACAGGATACAATGTTTACAATGTAAACAGCTGTATGCCTAGCATACAGATTTCAGGATCTAGAAAAATATTTACCAGTTTTTCTTTAAGACAACATAATAATCCTTTGAGACATTGTAAAACATTCAAACCTAATATTTTTCTTGAAGTTTTAAGCTTAGATTTACCCAATTGCCTTTGTGTTTAAGTATGAATTTATCCATAATTTTATACAGCATGCTGGTAATTTAACCTTGAACATGTTCACTCACTCATTCACACACATTCATACTCAAAGATCATAAAGCGCGCAAAATTAATATCGGCCGTTCATTTTCCAGAAGTTTGTGTCAAGAGAGTTTTGCCAATTTTACTCTTACAGGTGAGAACCAGGTTCAAAACAAAACTTTTTGCAAGGCAACTTAGCTGGAATTTATTTTTCCAGGGCTTGTTACAACTGCAGACATGGGGGAGCGGCCATGCTAGGCCCAGAAATGTTCAAATAAATAACAAGGATGTGTGCTTGAGTACGCACAAAAAAACCATAAGGATCCATACTTAGAAATGGTACCAATTTTAAAGACAAAACTGGACAAGGAAAGATATGTAACACGAACAAGACAGAGAAGCGGAGACTTTTAAATAATCAGACATTGACATATAACAAGAAAATTGGACTCAATCAGATACACTTAACACAAAAAACATGAGCTCAGATGAATGTTTTCACCAAACAGCTATTTTTAGATTTAGACATGTCTTGCTGGTGGGACTCTCAGGTATGCCTTGTTATTGACAAGAAACCCAGAAGGGGAAGGGGGGTCAAGGCGTCCCTTGACCCAGATTACAGGCATGAGAGTGCCTAGTGTGGCACATTTTCTTTATTTATTAGTTGTGTTATTTATTCTTCTGATGTTTCATTTTCTGAACTCTGTGAATTTGGATTTTAATTGATGGTCAGAAGAATAGCTTGAAAACATTTTCTCCTACTCTCTGAACTGTCTTATCTTTCTGATAATGGCTTCTTGGATGTACAGAAATCCATGTTTTTGGCCAGTCCTGGGGCTTGAAGTCAGGGCCTGAACACTGTCTTTGGGCTTTCTCAAGGCTAGTGCTCTACCACTAGAGCCACAGCACTACTTTGATCTTTTATCTATGTATGTGGTACTGAGGAATTGAACCCAGGTCTTCATGCATTCTAGGTAAGCACTCTACCACTAGGCCAAACTCCCAGCCCTTTAATCCATTTTGAAGTGGTTTTTGTACGGAGTCAGGTACGGGGTAAGAGACAAGTGTCTAATTTCGGTTTTGTCTATGTGGCTGTCCAGTTTTCCCAGCACCATGTATTAAAGAGATTGTACTTTTTTCAGTGTCTGTGTTTGGCTCCTTGGTCAAAAATCAGATGGCTGTAATTTTGTGGGCTTACTTCTGAATCTTGGATTCCATTGCATTGGTCTCTATGTCTTGCTTTTGTGCCAGTCCTATATCCTCTTTTTCACTATGGTTTTGTTATATGGTTTGAGTCCAGGTATTGTGATACCTCAAGCACTGCTCTTCTTTCCCCTTCCGTATTAGCTTTCATGCTTTTTGTTGTTGTTAGAGGTGGATAGATAATACTAGTGTTTGAACTCAGAGTCCCATGCTTTCTAGCCAAATATTCACCATTTGGATTCTATCTCTATCCCTTTTAGCTTTAGATACTTTTCAGATAGTGTCACACTCATTTTTCCCAGACTAATCTTGGATCACATCTCTTTTATCTTCATCTCCCACATAGATGAGATTACAGAAGTGACCCACCACTCCCAGCTTGTTTGTTGAGAAAATGGGGGTCTCACTGTTTTGCTCTGTGCTTGACTCTAATTGTGGTCCCCCTGTTCTCCCTTCCAAGAAGCTGGGTTTACAGGCTTGAGCCACTAGACCTGGTTGAGTGTGATTCTTTTAAATTGTATTATTATTATTTTTGGCCTTCTCTTTTTTTGGTTCTGAGGATCGAACCCAGGATGTTGCACTTGCTGGGCAAGCACTTTGCCACTGAGCTATACATCCCAGTCCAAGTCTTTTTCTTTTGATTAGAGTACTAATTAAGTCATTAAGGGCTGGGAGTTTGGCCTAGTGGTAGAGTGCTTGCCTAGCATGCATGAAGACCCGGGTTTAATTCCTTGGTACCACATACATAGAAAAAAGCCTGAAGTGGTGCTAGCCTTGAGAAAGCCCAAGGACAGTGCTCCGGCCTGGAGTCAAGGCCCAGGGCTTGCAAAAAAAAAAAGATTCATTAAAAAGTCATGGAAAATTCATATAATTTTGTTGTTTTTGTAGTGTTTTATTCTTTCCTCGTTTTCTTATTTTCTTGCCTGGTGAGATTTATTTTTCTAATACTTCTCTAGTTGTGTTTATCTTTCTGTGCTTGTAGGATTCCTGTAGTATTCTTCTGCAGTGATGTTTTATTTACATGACTTCCTTTAGGTTTTGTTTATCATGGAAGAGTTCATTTGTGAAATACAGCTTTGGTAGAACGAGTAATCTAGATTGACTTTTTTTTTCTTTTAGGATTTAATATACTCTATTCTACCCACTCCTTGCTTTTATAGTTTCTGTTGAGAAGTCTACTCTTGGTCTGTGTGTTTTCCTTTATATATACTTGATGCTAATCTCTTTCAGCGTTCAATATTCTTTTTGTAATCAGTATATGTCATCTATTAACTATAGTATCACATGGAAATATTCCTTTCTGGTCTTTTGTTTGGTGGTCTGTAGCTTCCTATACCTGGATGACTGTCTCTTTCTCAGTACTTGGGAAACTTACTTTCTTCTTTTTTTTATTGTTGTCCGTGTTCTGTGGGTTTAGCTTGTAACTGTTAATGCTTATGATTTCTAGGTTTACTTTAATAGTATTGAAGAGGTCTAGAAGGTATTCCTATTGTTTTTAATCTTCTCTCTTTCATTTTTATCTGAATATTCAAATTAATTTTCCTTTTCTTTGAACTCTCTGGACTGCTTTTGGCAGTTTTTTTGGTTTCTTTTTTTTTTTTTTTGTCTGTGGTTCATGGGGCTTGAACTCTGGGCCTGGGTGCTGTCCCTGAGCTCTTCATCTCAAGGCTACTGCCCTTCCCTTGAGCCTAGGAATTGTCCCTGAGCTCTTCAGTTTAAGACTACTGTCCTACCTCTGAGCCACAGAGCCACTTCTTATTTTCTAGTGATTAATTGGAGTTAAGAGTCTCATTTTCTTTAGTGCCCAGGCTGGCTTTGAACCATGATCCTCAGATCTCAGTCTCCTGAGTAGCTAGGATTACATGTATGAGCCACCACATCTGGCAGTTTTTAAAAAAAATTAGGCTTTTACTGAACTTTCCATTTTCAACACTTTGATTGAATTATATATATATATATGTATATATATGTATGTTAGCTACTTCTCTATCTTACTGAATTCCTCTTTTATATTCTGTATTTATGCTTCAGGTACAATAAGCACCCAAGTCTAAAGGTGTTTCCCCATTGCATCGAAGAATGTAGTGTGTGAGAGAATAGAGTGCTGAGTTCTGTCCTGGTAGCTGGAGGGGAAGTATTTATGTATTGTGCTGCCTGACCTCAGTCAACAGTTTATCATTCTGTGAAGGAGAAAGGTGGAAAGATCACATGGTTCTTGTTACTGCCCCACAGCAAATATACATATAGTTGAAATGCAGCAGCTGGAGGCCAGTCACAACATTTTCAGAGGCCATCAAGCATTTTTAAACTAGAGAAATCAAGTGATTCATTGGTCCCAGTCTTCCTTAGAGGCCTTGAGGCTTATATTAGTGCAGCAAACACACATTGTCAGGCACAGCTCCCAAAGGCTATGCACTCTGCCAGCCATGGGCTTGGCTGTGTTTCCACAATGATCCTTAGGCAATTAAATTTTCTTCTCATCAGTGAGAGTGAAGTCACCAACAATAGTACCATTCACTGCATGAGACTGCTGATGTTTTAACTTCTCTGCAGTTCCTCAACAAGAACTTGTTTGTCTCTACTTCTTATGGCTGGAGTGTCAGGAGACCTTGAGCCATGATTGTTTCTTGTCTTCAATTCTGTAGATTTCTCAAGATGCACCTTGCCATAGCTCTCTGAGATAAAGGATTGCTCCTTCACGGCAGGCTATCTTCAGAAATAGCCTGTCTTCAGGCTATCTTCAGTCACTGCCAAACTAAACTTAAATATGGGTTTAAAGGGCTTTTAGGAAGTGAAGTGTAGGCTTATTCTTTGGCTTGAATTACTGATTTGTCACCAGAACCATCTTGCTTACCTTGACTTTGTGTTTTTGGCTTTCCCTTGCTTCAAGAAGTGAAGTTTAAGAATGATAAATTCTACCCCTACCCCACTACACTTCTCTAAGACCTTTATGGTTCTCTGCTGTCTTTCCACTCTTTTGTGATTTCTGATGCTCCTTTTCTCTTGCTGTGTCTTCAGAATGCTATCTCCTTTATTATCCCAAGTTTTCTCATCTATAGAGTTAAATGGAGGATGTCTGTAGCCTGCCACTTTACCCTGCCTCACCTCTCTGTAGTTTCTTTGGTTATAATTCATTAGTTAGAGCCTAGATAATTCCATAATAGGATTGGAGATATTCAGTATCTCTGTAAGATTTACAGTGGTGGGGGAGACTCTGGTACTTGAGGCAGATAGGCAGTAGATTGTATGGTGACCTTCTGCCTTACCAACACTACATAATCTTACCAGATGTGGCTGACATGGATGTAGAGGACTGCATAGCTATTCATTTGTCCCAAATCAGAGAGACCTCAGTTCTCTCTGTTTTCCCATAATTCCTGCCCCAACTTTGGTATGTTATGTATGTGCATATTTATGCTGGTCCTGGGGCTTAAATTATTGCCTGGGTATTGTCCTTAAGCTTGTTGTGCTCAAGGCTAGCACGTTACCACTTAAGCCACTTCGTTTTATTTTTCTTTTGTAGTTAATTGGAGGTAGGAGTCTCATAGACTTTCTTGCCAAGGCTAGCTTTGGAAGGTGATCCTCAGATCTCAGCCTCCTAAGTATCTAGCATTGCAGGTGTGAGCCACAGGCACAAAGCTTTATGTTCTCTTTTTTAATTTAATACAGTGTTTACCAACATTCGAAGAGAACTGAGTTGTGGCGGCACTTGTGTTTAATTCTTTTTAGTTGAGTTAGGAATGTATTTCAGATCTGGATTACCTGCCCTGTGTGTGTCAGACTTAGGTTGATCCCTAGCCTTATCAGTTAGGTTTTCCTTTGTGGGTATATTCCTGTAGGTTCAGGTTCCTTAGTATGTGTTCTCAGATATTATATCGCTATTGGCATTTTGTTTCATTGTGTTTAAGAAAATTGTTCAGTATTTTATTTTTGCCTATTTACTGGCATAAAGTTACTGATGCTAGATTTTTCTTTCCCACTAAATAGCTGTACAACCTGTGGTGATTCTTGCATTGGTTCCCATGTGTTCCTGATAATGGTACTTGAAGGTCTTCTTTCTTTCTCATTATCTCTTTCTAGACTTAGTTTCTTTGATTATCTCTCTTTTAGGCTTATTTTATTTTATTTTTGTCAGACCCGGGCTTGAACTCAAGGCCTGAGCATTGTCCTTTGACTTCTTCAAAAGTAGAGCTCTGCCACTTGAACCACAGAACCATTTCCAGCTTTTCTATGTATGTGGTACCAAGGAATCAAACCCAGGTCTTCCTGCATGTTAGGCAAGCTCTCTACCATGAGACCAAACGCCACCAACAGTGTAGTAGTGATCCCTCCTGGCACATCCCCACCATCCTCTGTTGCTATCAGATTTCTTGATAATGGCCATTCTAACTGGAGTCAGGTGGAATCTCAAAAGTGATATTGATTTTCATTTCTTTTATGGCCAGGGATGTCGAGCATTTTTTCATGTGTCTATAGGCCATTATTATTTACTCTTCAGAGAAATCTCTCTTTAAGTCTTTAGCCCACCTTTTAATGGGATGGTTGTTTCTTTGAGGATTTGTTTTTGAGAGACACAATTTTTTGAGCTGTAGGTATATTTTAGATATGAGGCCCTTGTCTGTTGTATGGCTAGTGAAGATCTTCTCCCAGTTTGTGGGCTGTTTAACTTGCTAGCTATGTCCTTTGCCATACAGAAGCTCTGCAGTTTAATGCAATCCCATTTGTCTAAACTTTTTTTTAAAATTTGGGTCTTTATTAAGAAAGTTTTGACCTGTGCCAAGGAGACACTTCTTTACTTCTTGTAAAGTTTTCAGGATATCTACTTTTACCTCAAGGTCTTTGATTGATTTGGAATTAATTCTGGTACAGTGACATAGAAAGATTCAACTTTAATTTTGTTTAACCAGTTCTGCCAGTACCATTTGTTGAAGAGGCTGTCTTTCTTCCATTCTGGTTTTTTTGGCTCCCTTATCAAAGATTATGTTGCCATAGGTCTGTGGGTTGATTTCTGGGTCTTCAGTTCTATTCCATTGGTCCTCAGGCCTGTTCATGTGCCAGTTCCAAGCTGTTTTGGTTACTGTAGCTCTGTAATAGAGTCTAAAATTTGCTATTGATATTCCTCCAGTGCTCTTCTTTCTGCTAAGGATTGTTTTTGCTATATGTTTTTGGTATTATTCCATATGAATTTTTGGATTGCTTCCTCTATTTCCTTAAAGAATGACATGGAAGTATTGATGGGTATTGCATTGCATTTGTAGATAGCCCTTGGCAGGATTGCCATTTTCACAACGTTAATGCTTCCAGTCGAGGAGCATGGGAGGTTTTCCACTTCATCATTTCTTCTATAATTTTATTTTTCAGGTTTTTAAAGTTTTCTTCATAAAGGTCCTCTACATTCTTAGTTAATTCCTAAGTATTTTATTTTCTTGGAGGATATTGCAAAAGGAGTTGCTTTCCTGATTTTTGCCTCATTGTTGGCATATAGGAAAGCAGTTTATTCTTTTCATTTAAAGAATTTATTAACATTGATTTTTACATCATATTTCAAATGACGTGTTTAAGAAACAAGTATTCAAGAAGGGAATCTCTATATACAATTATTGGCACTTAGATTTTAGAGCATATTTAAAATTAAGCTGAGAGTTTGTATGTCACAGATATATATTAATCTTTGTAATAAAAGATTATGTCTATAGAGTCATAACTTTTTATGTCTATGTAGTTGTGCTTATATTTCCAATACCATGTCCATAGCATTGGGTGTGCAAATTTTGAGTCATTGCTCTTGTTCTGTTTGGATCTAATAGCCACATATTAGGGATTCCATGTGCCTTTTGTTCCATTGGCCTTGACTTGTCTTACTCAACATGATTCACTCTAGATTCAACCACTTCCCTTTGAAAACCATTATTATTATTTTTTATTAAAGAATTTATTAATATTGATTTTTACCTCATATTTCAAATGACATGTTTAACAAACAAGTGTTCAAAAAGGGAATCTCTATATATAGTCACTGGCACTTAGTTTTTAGAACATAATCAAAATTAGGCTAAAGGTTTGTATATTATAGATACATATTAATTTATGGAATAAAACATTATAGAGTCATAGGTTTTTATGTCTATGTAGTTATGTTTATATTTCCAATACCATGTCCATAGCATTGGGTATGCAAATATTGAGTCCTCTTTCTTGTACTGTTTGGATCTAATAGCCACATATTAAGGATACCGTGTGCCTTTTGTTCCTTAGGTCTTGACTTGTCTCACTCAACATGATTTGCTCTAGATTGATCCACTTCCCTGCAATTGCCATTATTTTATCTTGTCTGTTGACTGCCGCTTTGGCAGAGTCTGTCTGTGACTCTGTGGGGGGCCCTTGGTGCTGTCTTGCTAGAGACTCCCAAGAGGAGGTTTGGGTTAGTCGGATGCTGCCTCCCAGACTCTCCCATACCCCCACCTGCTGTTAGAAGGCAGGGTCTCAGAACCCCTCAATCTCCAGTTTTAGTGGCTTGGGAGAGGAGGCTGTTGGTCAGGTGGGAGCAAGGATATTTCTACCCCCTTTGCTGTGGTGCTGGGTCATAGCGCCCACCCGCCTGTCAGTCTCTAGTCAATGTCCTGGAGGAGGGGGCTGTTGGGGGAAGGGACAAGATTCTGAGTTCCTTGCCCCCCTGCACTTGCCAGTCTTTTTTGGGTTGGGTGGAGGGGTCTGGGTTAAGTTCTGTGGCTTGCCACCAGCTCTGCTTTCCTGATGGGTTTGGGGGAACCCACTGGGCTACTTACTGATGGGGTTAGATGTGAGTTCCTCTGTGTTGTTGGTGGGTCGTTCGCTTCCCCTCTGGTCTTGGCTGCTGTCTGTGCTGTCAGCGCCCTGGTCTGTGTGGGTTCCTGTGTCTGGATTCTGCTGCTTGCTGGCGTTGCTAGAGTTCGGGGCTTCCAAGGCCAGCACCCTCCGTGTGGCTTTCACAGCTTGGAGCCGGCTGCAAGGTGTGGGGGAGGGGTCCTCTAGATTCGGGTTCTTTGAGAACGTTGGATATAACCTTTATCTGGATTTCTTTTCCAGTTTGTGTACTTCTCTGTTGCTTCTTGAATTTGTTGTGGATTTCTTAAGGTGGTTGACTCGTGGGATTCCCTGATTCTCTCTTTTTGTGAGAGAGAGCTAGGCTGGGTCCCTATTGTCTGGGCACCATCTTTCCACCCCAATGCCATTATTTTATCTTATCTGTTGGCTATGTAGAATTCCATTGTATATATATATACCACATTTTTTGTATCCATTCATCTGCAGTAGGGCATCTGGATTGTTTCCATTGTTTGGCTATTGTGAATAGTGCAGAGATGAAAATAGCTGAGCAGGTGTCCTTATAATATCTTGGGTTATGATGTTCAGGATAGATGCCCAGGAGTGGTATGGTGGGATTGTAGGGAAGGTCTATTTTCAGTTCTTTAAGAAACTCCCACATTGCTCTCCAGAGTGGCTGAACTTATTTACAATCCCACTAGCAGTGTAGTAGGGTTCCTTTTTCTCCACTACCCCGCCAGCAACTGTCATTGTCTGAGTTCAAAATCTTGGCCATTCTTATTGGGGTAAGGTGATATCTTAGGGTTGTTTTTATTTGCTTTTCCTTTATGACCATGGATGATGAGCATTTTCTCCTATGCTTTTCTGCCATTTTAATCTCTTCTTTTGATAAGTGTCTCTTTAGTTCCCATGCCCAGTTAGTGATTGGTTTGTTGGGTTTGGGGTGATTAGTTTCTTGAGTTCCCTGTAGGTACTGGATATTAAGCATCTGTCTGATGTATTATTGGTAAATATCTTTTCCCAGCTTGTTGGCTGTCTTTCTTGTTTAGTGGCTATGCTTTTATCTGTGTAGAAACTTTTTATTTTTAGGTAGTCCCATTTATCGAGTCTCTCTCCAATCTGTTGTGACCCTGGAATTCTGTTCAGGAAGTTTTTGCCTGTGCCTATGAGTTCCAGTGTCTCTCCAACTCTATCGTGTAACAGTTTCACGGTTTCTGGTCTGATATTGAGGTCTTTGTTCCATTTTGAGTTAATGTTTGTGCATGGTAAAAGGCTAGGATCAAGTTTTAGTTTTTTGCATGTGGCTGCCCAGTTTTGCCAGCAATAATTGAATAGGCTGTGTTTGTTCCACTGTATATTTTTTGGCTCCTTTGTCAGGTACAAGTTGACTATAGGTATATGGTTTTATTTCTGGATCTTCTATTCTGTTCCATTGATCTGATCTATATTTGTAGCAGTTGATTTTTGAGGGTTGATTTTATACTCTGCTACCTTGCCAAAGTTTCAAATTATCTCAAACAACTTGGGAGTGGAGTCTATGGGGTCATCTGCAAAGAGGGAAAGTTTCACTTCCTCCTTCCCTGTTTGGATACTTTATGTTTGCTTCTTGCCTTATTGCCCTGGCTAGGAATTCTAATACTGTATTAAAGAGGAGTGGAGAGAGTGGGCATCCTTTTCTCATTCCTGATTTCAGAGGTATGACTTTAGCTTTTGGCTCTTAAGTATAATGCTAGCTGTAAGTTTGTCATACACAGCCTTTATTATACTGAGGGATGTTGCATGGATTTCTAGTTTCTCCAGAGCTTTTAGCATAGAGTTATGTGTTGGATGTTGTCAAATGCTTTTTCTGCATCTATTGAGATAATCATGTGACTTGTCTTAGCTCCTGTTGAAGAGTACATTTCTTTTTGAACTATGGAACTTTACCGTCTCCCAGTTTTTCCCCTCCCCTCACAAGTTGTATAGTTCCTTTTTCACAGTGTCTAATAGGTAACATTGCTGTATATGTTCACCCTTTCTCCCAACCTTTCTGTGTCTCCCTTAACCTTCCAAAGGTAAATAAAACAACAAATATGACAAGAGGAAGAATCACAACAATATGAATAGCAGCAGCAGCAAAACAACAACAACAAAACTCGTTTTTTATTTCTTTGGTTCATTGTGATAAGTAGTATTTTATATAATCATATGCACATACCTGTGGAACCTTTGTGATTCTTTCCTAAGAATATCCTCCTTTAGTCTCACTGTGTGAATGCCTGGAGACCTGTATAACTTATCATGTCCCAGTGTATCCTTTTCTTTCTCCCTTCCTCCATTTGTACAGCCTGCCTTACCTCCATCCCTCTCTCCCTCCCTTCCTTCATTCCCCTTCTCTCTTTTTTCTTTCTAGTAAAACATAGTTCAGCAGGAGAGATGGAAGATAATGATGAAAGGGATCACATGGGTCAAGGGTCATTGTACTCACAATCTTAACATTTTTCATTGAACCCCCTTTGTACAACTACTTAATGATGATTTAAAAAATACTAAAGACTAGCCAGTGATGACAACACAATCATAGTTCAGCTTTATGATTCAAGTTCTGAGGAAAGAAATTTCACAAAACCAGTTTTGTAGTTGGATAACAAACAAGTGGAATATCAGTTCCTCTGTTTACCTTTATCAAAAATCTCAAGTTAGCATTTGAAAATTTTAGGGATTCTTGCATTTTTCCTGAACAGTTACCTGACCAGGTTCACAGACTTTCTCAGAAGTGAACATTTTCCTCAAATGTTTGCTATTGCCTAAAATGTTTTCTCTTGTCTTTCATTGATTGACAGCAATGCGAAGAAACTGAAAACTGCTGTACCCCTGGAAAATGTACCCTGAAGCCAGATGCAGTTTGTGACAGCAGAAATCCTAGAAATACCTGCTGTCGAAATTGTCTCGTAAGATTTCAGCTGCATTAAGGGTGGGACACATGAGAGCGCTTCTCACAATAACTCTGTCATAGCACATAACCTTTTTGTTTTTTACTTTTTGATTGAACTGAGAGCCTCGCACATTCTAGGCAAGTGCTTAGTACTTGAAGCCATGCCCTTAGCTCTTTAGTTTTTTAATTTCACTTTGATTTGAGGTAGTCTCTTCATCTTTTTGTCTTGACTACCCTTGACTTTTTCATTCTCTTGTCTCTGCCCCCTGAGTATATAGATCCCAGGCCTACCCAACTACAAATGATTTTTGGTTTTTTTTTTGTTTGTTTGTTTTTTTGTGGTGGGGAGGGAGAATTGTACATAGGTACTGGGGTTTGAACTCAAGACCTTGTGCTTGTTTGACAGGCACTCTACCACTAAAGTCACATATCTATTCCTTTTTGCTCAGATTATTTTTGAAACAGAGTCTCACTTTTTTGCCTGGACAGACCTGGAGTTTGGTTCTCTTATTTTATACTACCTACTATACCTGAGATAGCCGGTATATGTTACTATGGCCAGCTGGTTATTGGTTGAGAGGTGGTCTCTAGAACTTTTTGCCTAAGCTAGCCTTACACCTAGATCCTTGCACCTCTCATGTTTTCCAGTAACTAGGATTATATGAAACAGTGTGCCAAGCATAAAAATGAATTGAAATAAAAAATAATCAGATTTCTCAGTTTGTAAACTTCCATTAGTTGTTGGGGCCTGTTAAATGCCAGGGTTATCATGTAGGCTGGTCTTGAATTTTAGATCCTCCTGCTCCAGCCTCCTAAATGCTGGAATTATAGGTATGTGCCACTTTGCTACAATCTTTAAGCCTTGGTTGAGAGCCTATTATAGAGTTCCTTAATGTAGAATGTCTTTCTTTCACTGTATACAATAGTTATATTTTCATAAACAAAATTATTGCTATTTGCTGTGTTAAATAACTATATATAAGCAGTTTAAAGGCATGAATAAAGAATGAAATTCACTAAAAATAACATTTTTGAAATAATACAAGAAGCAAAAAATTAAACTGTAGACTTATTTTTCAAAGGTTTTTTTTTTTTACTGCTAGATCACGTTTTCACTTCTATGATGAAGAGGTTGAATCTAGTTCCTTCTTTCCAGTTTCTGTTCTTCCAGTATGTGTGTAAAGAGATTTTTTTCCTGGATGAGAAGCCCTTTGTTGAGCTGCCTACCATTGATCCCAATTGATATAATTTTGCATTTACTTTTTTTAGAATATTACCTCTGTAATATTTTAATGTCAATTAGAAACAATCAATTGAGAGTTATGATGTGGATGATCATTTAAGAATGTTGCATATGCTTGGCATCAGTGGATCAACTACTAGCTACTCAGGAAGCTCAGGTCAGAGGATTGTGATTCAGAACCATCCCAGTCAGGAAAGTCCATGAGACTCGTAACTACTAAAAAGCCAGAAGTGGAGCTGCAGTTTCATTGGTAGAATGCTAGCTGAGGCGGGGGGGGGGGGGGGGGGGGGGAGGGGGAAGCTGAGAGACAGCAGCCAAGCCTTAAATTCAGGCCCCAGAACTGACACACAGACAACCAAAGTTTGCTGCATAGGAAAAAACTCATAATTAGCTATAAAACAATCCAGGAAACCAAAGTTGGGCCCCTTCTTAAAGCTACCCTATAGTTACACTGCTTCTGTAGTTTTGGCTCTTCTCCTTATCCCCATCCTGAAAGTTATATATGCTGCATATCTTCACAGAACTGGGAGGTATCTCATACTTAGAAAGGATAGTTTGAGTTTGGAGAATTGACTAAGATATTTTCTCCCTAAAGGAATATTTTTCCAAAGCCAAGATGGATCTTCCCTCCTGTGTGCTTAAAATACAGAACTTTGGTTTCTATAACATCTGAGTTTTGTTATACTTTTTCTTGTTCATATGTCTTGTCTACATTTTTTTCTTTTTTGTGTGTGAGGGAAGTAACTGGGATTTGAATGTAAGGCTTTATACTTCTTAGGGAGGCAGTCTGTGACAACTGAAGCAGTCTTGTTTTGCTTTAGTTGTTTTTTAAATACAGTCTCAAGTTTTCTCCAGGCTTGCTTCAGACCATGGTCTGTGGGCTCCAACATGTAGAGATGGGACCACAGCTGATTGGTTAGATAAGGCCTTGATAACTATTTGCCTAGGATATCTGAACTGTGATCTTTTTGCTATCTACCTTCAGAATAGCTGGGATTACAGGTATAAGCCACTATACCCAACCTTCTTTCTTTTTATTTTTTTTGTGTGAAACACTCAATTTATTTTCAATGATTAGAATACTAGTTGATACAATATATTAATAGCTATTAATGAATCAAAAATATAAATAACACAAATGTGAAATAAACACCGATAAACACAACCATGTTAAATGTGATGTTCTATTTTTCTGTATTTCAATTCCCATTAGTATGAAAATGCAGGTGTTGAGTGTAGACCTGCCAAGAGTGATGAGTGTGACATACCTGAGTTTTGCAATGGATCTTCAGAGGCCTGTCCAGAAAACAGCTATATCATAAATGGACATATGTGCAAGAATAATCAGTTTTTTTGTTATGATGGAATTTGCCATGATCTTGATGAACGATGTGAGTCGTATTTTGGACCAGGTAAATTAAATTTTTTTCTGCTATATAAATAGTTGAGCATTTATGAATAAAAACAAATGTTATATGATTATGTATATTGTTTTATTTAATAACTTCATTATTTTTCCCTCTTTAGTAAAGTGATATTTATAGAAATTGTATGCTTTTACATGTAGGGCTTGATGTTTTGATATATTATGATACATTTATCACAAACCAATATACACATCATTTTTTTCTCGTAAAGTGTGTGTGTGTGTGTGTGTGTGTGTGTGTGTGTGTGCTTTATTTGCTCAAGAATGTGCTCTATCCCTTGAGCAAGAGCTCTACTGCCAGTTTCTCCTTTGTTGTTGTTATTGGCTAATTGGAGATAAGAGTCTCACAAACTTTTCTGCTGAGGCAGGATTTTATCCTCAGATCTCAGCCTCCTAAGTAGTTAAGACAACAGGTATGAGCCTTTGGTACCTGGCTTTAAAAAAAAAGTCTTAAGATCTTCTATGTATTGTTGACTACTTAGTCTCACTATTGTAGTTCTTATCTCCTAAATGTGCTCATTTTGGAAAACTGAAGTCCAAACTTATTGACCAATATTTTCCATTTCCCTCAGCTTTCTTCCCCAGTCTCTAAAAATCTCTATTCTACTTTTTAAATGTTAAGATTCTTCTACATACAGGTTTTAAGTCTCCACACCTGGATTTTCTTCTTAAGTAAGGCTGAATTCTATTTCACTGTATGCATTTCTGTGATATATGTATGCATCAAACCATCCATCTACATCCATCTACCCACTCACCCATCCATCCATCCATCCATCCATCCATCCATCCATCCATCCATCCATCCAACTATAAGTAAGCTTTATTACATTATAAATTTGGACATATAGATTATTTCCAAATTTTGGCTGCTGTGATCATATAATCAAGAATATTAAATATACATACCTCTCTGGTTAAAGATTTCATTTCTTGGGTTGGGAGTTTGGTCTAGTGGTAGAGTGCTTGCTTAGCATGCATGAAGACCCTGGTTCGATTCTTCGGTACCACATACATAGAAAAAACTGGAAGCGGTCCTGAGGCTCAAGTGGTAGAGTTCTAGCCTTGAGAAAGCCCAAGGATAGTGCTCAATCCCTGAGCTCAAGCCCAGGACTGGCAAAAAAAAAAAGATTTCATTTCCTTTTATACTTAGAAATAGGATTTTGAATTTTGAAGCTGTCCTGTTTTCAATTTGTTTTTGCAGAAGCTCCATACAGGCACAGTTGTCTTTCCTTACTACTGCCATATCTATAAGTTCCATAGAATCTACATATTTTATATTTCACCAGCAATGCATAAGAATAAGGTGTTTTTGCATCCTTATACATATTGGGTAGCTTGTCATTTTGATAACTCATTTCAGCAGATTTGAAGGATTAGCTCACTATGATGGTTCTTTTCATTTCTCTCATAATGATGTTGAATGTCTGTAAAATACCTTTGATGACTTTCAATTCTTTTTTTTTTTTTTGGTCATGGGGCTTGAACTCTGGCCTGGGTGCTGACCCTGAGCTCTTCAGGGCAAGGACACCACCCTACCCTTGAGCCATAGTCCCACTTCCCATTTTCTAGTGATTAATTGGAGATAAGGGTCTCTTGGCTTTGAATTGCCCAGGCTGGCTTTGAACAGAGCTCCTCCTGAGTAGCTAGGGTTACAGGCTTGCACTATGACGTCTAGTGACTTTCAATTCTTTAAGGTAATTTCTATTCAGTTTCTATTTTAAATCAGATTATTGTTATTATTATTATGGCCACTGGTTTGTATAAGTTCCCTATGCACTTAAAGTTAACCCTTTAGAGCGCACATAGTCTCACTTTTCTAGTAGGTTAGCTTTACATGGCTGATAGTTTCTTTTGCTAAGATGTTAGCTTTTAAGGAATTACCAGCCTTCATATGCAATATGGAATCCTTCTTCTTGTGCTTCCCTGTGTCAGTGGGAATGAGGGGAATGCCCACTGTGCCCAGCCACTGTACTTCCTTAGCAGCTGGAATAGCAGATCTTTATCACCACATCTATCCACTGGGTGAGATGGAGTTTATCATGAACTTTTATGCTCACTCTGGTCTCCAACCATGATCCCCTCATCTCTGCCTCCCAAACAGCTAGGATTACAGGCTGGAGCTATTTATTCTTCCCAGCTCCAAAAATTCTTTCACATTGCCTCCCCAAACCAATGAGTCATCTTCTGATTTTCTCCAGATAATCTTTTGGTATTTAGGCCCTGCATTGGCATTCCTAATCTGGGATTTCAGATTCACTTTTAATCTAAATAATGCTATCAAATCATGTATCAACCAGTGGGTGAATTCACTAGCAAGACCAAGGCCCTCATGGTTAAATCTCCCTTAGTTTTTTCATTCAACAACCGAGCACCAAACTTTCAATATATGAGCAGATATGTGATATCTATACTACATCCCCTCTTGATTGTATTCTTTTTATAAAACTCTCCAACACTGTACACTTCTATAACTTTAAATTTCTAAAATGAATGTATTGCATTTGTGCAATTGAAATGAATGATAAAAATGTAAGAAATGGTTGGACATGGTGGCTCACACCTGTAATCCTAGCTACTCAAGAAGCTGAGATCTGAGGATTGAGTTTCAAAGCCAGCTCTGGCACTAAAGACTGTGAGACTCTTATCTCCAGTTAATCACTAGAAAATGGGAAGTGGCTCTTCTGGAGCAGAAGAGCTCAGGAATAGCGTCCAGACCCACAGTTCAAGCCCCACAACTCACCAAAAAAAAAGAAAGAAAGAAAGAAAGAAAGAAAAAAGTAAGAAATAGAGAAATAACCCCAAACATTGCCTTTACTTCTTTTTCTCTCCTTATATTACTAGAAAAAAAAGTGAATTTGACAGGATCTGAGAAAAAGGCAAAGAAGACATGATGGGTGAGAGTGTGGAGCTGGTGTGAAAAGACACATCCTTAATCTGAACGTGTTTCTCACCCTGTCAGGTTCAAAAAATGCTCCATTTTCTTGCTATGAAGAAATACAAAGTCAAATAGATAGGTTTGGCCACTGTGGTTTGGCTGCTGGGAAATACAAAGGCTGTGGATGGAGGTATGCTATAGAAATACATCAATCCTTTCTTTCTTTTTTTAAAAAATTTATTGTTGGGATAGTGTATAGAGGGGTTACAGTTACATTCATCAGGTAGTAGGTGCATTACTTCTTGCACATTGATACTCCTTCTCATGCTTTTGTCCCCAGTTTCCCTTCCCTGCCCCTCCCAATCGTCTTGTTTTATACCCTTCCCTTCCCTAAATAAACAAATAAATGTATATACAATATACCAGCTAATAAAGTCAGATACAGTAACAACATGAGATTAACTGGAAGGACAAAAAAAAGAGAGAGAAGAAATAACATAGTATATTAAGAACAACTATCACACAAGATAAACCTCTTGTTTCCCTACAGTGCATTTCAATTAGTCTCATCCTATAAGATCTTAAGTACATCAGTTTTGAGCTATTGTGATCCTCTGCTAGGAGATACTTAGATGTGTACTAATTATTACAAATGAGGGAAACCATAGAGCCTGTGTTCCTTCGGTCTGGCTTACTTCACTTAATAGGATTTTATCCAAGTCATTCCATTTCCTTACGAATTGGGTGATGCCATTCTTTCTGATGACAGCATAGAATTCCATTGTGTATAAATACCACATCTTCTTGATCCATTCATCTACTGAGTGGCATCTGGGTTGGTTCCATATCTTTTCTATGGTAAATAATGCTGCAGTGAACATTGTTGTGCTAGTGGCTTTAGTATGTCCTTGTTTCTAGAAATTTGGGTAAATGCCAAGGAGTGGGATTGCTGGGTCATAGGGGAGCTCTATGTTTAGTCTTTTGAGGAATCACCATACTACTTTTAGAGTGGTTGAACCAGTTTACACTCCCACCAACAGTGTAGTAGTGATCCCTCCTGGCCACATCTCCACCAGCATCTGTTGTTATTAGATTTCTTGATAATGGCCCTTCTAACCAGAGTAAGTTGGAATCACATAATTTTGATTTTGACTCCTTTTTTATGTTCTAAAAGTTTTCTCTAACATCTCTTCATTATTATTATTATTATTATTATTATTATTTTTGGTCAGTCATGGGGCTTGAACTCTGGGCCTGGGTGCTATCCCTTAGTTCTTCAGGTCAAGACTACCACCCTACCCCTTGAGCCCACAGTGCCACTCTGGATTTCTGGTGGTTAATTAACTTTAATACCTTGGCTGGCTTTGAACCTCTATCCTCAGATCTCAGCCTCCTGAATAGTTAGGAGTACAGGAGTGAGCCACTGCCCCTGGCCTCTTAATTATTTTCTATTCATTACAATGGTTTCAAATATCATATTTACATATGAGGGAATCTCAACCCCAAATCTCTTGTCCTGACATCTTTCTTATGTTACAAGCTCAAATTTGATCCAGTGTTTTTCTGTGTGCTGTTCCTGGGAGTTGAACTCACTGCCTAAGTACTGTCTGAGAGTTTTGTGTGTTTGTTTTTTTGTTTGCTTAGGTCTAGCACTCTGCCCCTTGAGCCATAGCCCACTTACTTCCAGTTGGGTTCTTTTTCCCACTCCCCCATCTCCCTTCCTCTCCCCTCCTAAATCCCTCTCCTTCCCTCCCTCCCTCTCTCCCTTCCTTCTGTGGTTAATTGGAGATAAATCTCACCAGTCTGTTTTGTCTGAGCTTGCTTTAAACTGTAATTCTCAATCAGCCTCCTGAATAGGTAGGATTATAGGAGTGCTCAAATCAAATGCAAGCATTTGATTTCTTTATATGTGGATGATCAATTAACTACAATCTAAAATTATAATACCCTCTTAACTTTGTCTTCAAATGTAATCATTCTTGCATATAGGAATGGTATCCCCTTCCATTTTGTTGTCTAAGTTTGTTTTTTTTTCTGCATCTAAAAGGCTCTCTGATATTTTGGTTATACTTTTTTCTTTTTCATTTTTATCTTTAAGTAGTTATACAAAGGAGTTGCCATTCAACAAAGTAATACATGAATACAGTGAATCTTAATCCATGTCACTCCTTTCACTGTTTTTGTCACAATTTTGTTTAAACAAATATTTACCAATTATCTACTATGTGTCAGATATTAGACTAAATATGAGTTAAGGAAGTTGACTCATTTGTTCCTGGGATTTGCAGATTGATTAACACAGTTTTAGGTTGCCTACATTTGCTTATGCTGTACATTCTATTTAGAAATAACTCCGTCTTCCTGTTGAAAACTTTATTACTTGTAACATTTGACTCACATATAGTATATTCCCTTATGGAAATTTTCATATATTAGAACATATCCTTACCTTATCTTTCTGCAAGGATTTACTGTATAGCATTTAAAAAGGGATGTGTATCATATTTAATATCAGACTATGAGATGCTTGAAGGTACAGGTAACAAACTCATTCTGTCTTTTGGGGGAGACATATAGTGTTGGGGCAAACTGCTTATTTGACAATAAACATACAACTCACAAAGTGAATAAAAGTGTCTTTGTACTATTGAAAGACAGTTTAGATCTGTGGATTACACAATTTACAGTTTACCTTGAATGTTAACATGAACATATTGCTTTCCCTGAGTATATTACCAAAAACATTCATCAGTTGACTTTTTGTCAATGAAAGCATATTCAAAGCATTCCTAATAATGCCTATCTATCACCTGGTGTTATTCTGCTCCCAGGAATCTTGCATGTGGAAGATTAATTTGCAGTTATCCCAGTCGAAACCCCTTCATCCCTAAAGACAACACCTCGTCTGTGGTGTATGCTTATGTGCGAAATGAAATCTGTATAACTGCAACCACTGATGAAAATCGTTTACTTGAGATGGATCCTCTCCTTTCGAAAAATGGCCCTTCTTGTGATGAAGGAAGGGTAAGTGATTTGAAATGAGTTTCTTAAATCTAGTGTTCCTTTCATCAATAATTTTCACTTTAAGGTCAAAATTTAATTTGGTGGTTTTTCTGTGTAGCCTCAAGAATCTTGAAGAAATGACTGCTTGATAGCCATAGGGCAATGGTAATAAGGTACTCCTTCAGTGTTCTAGATAAAGACTCCACATATTTAAGGAGTGGAGTGAGAAGAGAGCTTTTGATTGACTTCTAGAAAACTTTCCTTCTCAGTAGTGTAATTTCTGCAGTGAGAGCCTCATTGAAATCAGGATACTTAGACTAATCTTCCAGCTTTTATTGTTTGGCCTTTTTGCAAGTTGTCTCAAGTGTCTAGATACTTAATAATGTGTGTATAAATTGGGGATAATAGAAGCATTTACAGTTGTGAAGATTGTTAGGTCACAACACATTGCACATAGTAAGAGATAACTGTAATGTGACTTAAGTTTTGAGATGTGAACTCAGGGCCCTTAGCAATCACTCTGTTACCTGAGCCACACTCCCATCTCTTTTTGCTTTATTATTTTAAGTTTTAAAATTTTTGGCCAGTCCTGGGCTTGAGCTCAGGGCCTGAGCACTGTCCTTGGGCTTTCTCAAGGCTAGAGCTCTACCACTTGAGCCTCAGCACCACTTCCGGCTTTTCTTTCTATGTGGTACTGAGGAATTGAACCCATGTCTTCATGTGTCCAATCATCCGGAGCAGGAGCACTTGGTATAGGGCTTAGAGGTCCGACCTCAGGATCAAAGGGGGCCAAAAATCCCTCCTCCTCCTGACTGGCGGGAGGGCCAACTTGCCACGACCTTGAGCACTCCTCAGTAAAGGTTTCCCCGGCTGGGTGCCCTTGGAGGCTGCCCTGGGGGCATCTCCACTGTCCCTAGGTGTCTCCTTAACTGAGCCAGGATAGAAGCAGGCCTTGAGGCCAGACAAAATCGGGTAGACCCAGAGGGGAGGATCCTCTCCCAAGTCAGTCTTCCTCCTTCTCACCAAGCGTTCCACGCGGTCCCAGGTGGTCCAGTTGTAAAGATTGGCTGCCATTAACCAGGGAGCAGCATGTGTTAAGGCCTCCCAGACCTGCTCAGCCTGGGGATCTGAGATCTCCAAACCGTGGCTTCTAAGAATAAATTTAAACGTTTTAAGCACCGGGTCCTCATTCTTGGCGTAGTATTGCCCCATCTTTTCAGGGAGACCCTTACCTCTGTAACCCGCTTGGCTCGACTCACCGACAGTTCCGCCTCTGATGAGCATTCCTTTTGTGTCCCACTTTCTGGTGCCAGAATGTTGGGGTTTTTAGCGCTTCTTGCCTCCTGATCCTCAGGAGGGGCAAGGAGAACCCGCCCGACTAAGACGAGGCTGAGAAAGGTTAGGGCCCACTGGCCGCCTTCACCCAGCCCTCCCTCTCCAGAGGGAAGACACAGACGCGCCAGGGAGAATGTCACAGCAAGACTTGTTTATTGGGAAAGTACAAAGGGCTCAAGTAAGATGCAGGAGTCTATCAGCATACAAGTGGGCAGGGCCAGGGGAGGTAGGTGCGGTCAGGGAGGGCGGCGGGGCCAACCCATGGGATCGAGGTAGCCTTATTTTACATCACAAACCACAGCCAAACCTCCCAATGAGGCCACAGGCAGGTTGGATTTCCAAAACCAGGAAGTGAGCACTGGACCACGAGGTAGGCCCTTCACCCTTGATGTGACGTGCCCCACATTCGTGCATGCTAGGCAAGCACTCTACCACTAGGGCAAACTCCCGGCCTTTATTTAATTTTTAAACTAAGGTCATGCATTTTTGTCTGGCTCAGCCTTGGATGAAGATCCTTCTGTCTGGGATTACTGGGTAGTTGGGATCGCAAGTGGGGACTCCTGTGTTGAGACGGGGGTGTGGGGATCGCTAACCTTTTGCCCAGGCTAGCTTCAAACTATGATCTTTCCAATCTCTGCCTTCTGAGTAGGGAGGATTACATGAATCACTCTTCCTGCTTAATTTAGTTCTTATTATTAGTTCTACCATTATAATTTGTTATCTGAAACAAGCCAAAACTAGGGAGTGCTAGCCTTGAGCAAAAAGTATCCAAGTACAGTGCCCAGACCCTGAGTTCAAGCCCCAAGACTGGCAATGAATAACAACAACAGCAACAACAAACAACTAATGAAACATTCATGGTGTTATGTTCTTGCCAGTTCTGATTCTGTAAGCTTATATACTTTGTTCTGGGATGTTTCTTCAATATTAGCAGAATCAGGTAAAAACAGACACTAGATTCCAGAAGGATTTCCTAGATGCACTATAATGGCTCAGGACCAAAGACAAGGTTTCACATTTGAGAAGTTGAGTAAATTTCTTTGGAAAGAGTTGTGCTATGATTAAATGTTTAAATAAAAAATTTACATTAATACCTAGTTTTTAACCTGTAATTTTTACATTTGTTATCTAGTTTTTAATCTAAAAACAAACTTAAATGTAATTTTGTCTTCTTTTTAAATAAAAATATGATTATACTCATGTAAGAAAACTAGAGCTTACAAAAATTGAGATTTCTTTCTATAGGTAATAGGGTTGAGAAGAAATCCTTAATCTTCTGATTATTATACTTTGAAATGGAAGGAATTATTTCTGGGTTTTGTTAGATCTCATAATCAAATAATATACATTCTTATTACATTTCAGTAAAATACTTTTTATGTTATTAGCCTTAGATAATGATTAGCAGTTCATATTTTATAAAAAACTGAATACAAACCATAATTATAAGAAATTTATTTTCTTTCTATGAAAAATATTTATATGTCCAATAAGTAAAGAGCATTGTTTTCACTGTGTGAATAAGTTTGTTACATTTCATGGTATTTTAATAAAACTAAGTAGTTCTTTAATTATGAATTATTTTCATTATTAGCAAACATTTCATTATAATCCCATTCCTGTTCTGAATCACTTTCATATTATTTAGTTTGCTTAATAGACTTCATATTTTAGTGAACGCAATGGATGTGTAGTGTTCCCCCATTCTTTTTGACTCACCTCTACCACATATAGTTCATACAAGAGTAGTACTTGGTACAGTTGATGAATTTTTAATTGTCCACATTACCACCTGCAGTCCATCATCCACAACTTAGCAATTAATCTCCATATTTCTAAGTATCACACTGATGAATGAAGAATTTTCATGAGAAATTTAAAAATATGTTAAATATAAATAAAAACAACTCTCATCAAAATTCAGAAAATACCACACAAGTAATACTTAGAGTGAAACTGATAGCATTGAGTTGTGATATTATGATGTGTAATTGCTAATTGCAATGACATGATTACCAACCCCCCACCCCAGATTATAAACTTGTTTGCATGTGTCTTTCTTTAGGTATGTGTAAATCATTTATGTGTAGAATCGAGACCACTTAAGGCCATAGCAGATGAATGTACAAATCGTTGTTCTGGAAATGGAGTAAGTAAGAACATGATTTCTTCAGGCACAAGTTTCTTGGATAGGCTTTTTATTTTTGATGAAACTCATTTATTTACCAGTGTTCATTAGCTTCTTTTAATGCACTGGACATATTGAAGCTGAATTGAGTAAATAAACTCAACAACTAAAAATTAATGTTAAACCACACTTTGGGTTAAATTTGAACTGATGATGACTAATGATTTGTTATTTCTTTTACTGGGCACTTTTCCAAAGTGTTAAATACCTAACCACATAAACCTGTTAACAGAAGAAAGATTCTGGTATTCATGAGTATACACAAATCATGAAGAACTTGATTTTTTCTCTCTTTTTAGATTTTTTTTTTAAAAAGCTTTAGATTCACAGCAAAATTGAGTAGAAAATTCAAGGATGTTACATAGGTCTCTTCTATTAATTTATACACAACCTCTCACAATGTTAATATTACACACAATAAGTGTCATTTTTAAAAAAAATTGATGTTAGACATTCACACATTGGTATGTTCCCAGTTCACTTGGTGTTGGACAATCTATGGCTTTTGATGTACTTAATGACATATATCCGCAATTCTCATATTTACCAAGTATTTTCATTGGTCTAAAATATCTTAATTAGACATTTATGGTCATTTTAACTTAGGGTTATTATTGATAGTGATAGTCTGATACTTGTCCTTTGGTTGGTTCCAGTAGTATTTGTTCTTCTCTTTCCCATTATGCATCTCAGGAAGTTGCTGGATAACTGAATTGAACATGTTTAATTCTCTCCTGATTTTCATTTGTTCATGTATTTTTCCCCAAGCTTTCATGACTGTGCTAATCTTGCATCCCAATCTGTGTGTAGGCTTCCCCTACACACAGTGCTATTTTAATAGTTCTGACCTTCTATAGCTTGTGGTTATATTAAAGGTTTTTTTTTAAAATGTCTATCATACTTTTTAAAGGATAACACTTTTAGTTATAGAAATCTTGATTGGTAGCCATTTACTTTCAGGACTTGAAACATGTCATTCCATGATGTCTTAAATTTTAGGATTTCTGTTTGTCTTTATAAGTAAGATGGTGTGCCCTATTGCAGCATTTCATATTTTTTTTTTGCCAGTCCTGGGCTTGAGCTCAGGGCCTGAGCACTGTCCTTGGACTTTCTCAAGGCTAGAGCTCTACCACTTGAGCCTCAGCACCACTTCTGGCTTTTTTCTATGTATGTGGTACCAAGGAATCGAACCCGGGTCTTCATGCATGCTAGGCAAGCACTTTAACCACTAGGCCAAACTCCCATCCCCATATTTTTCTTTTTTTCGCTGTTGTCTTTACATCTAACTATAATATAACATGAAGGAGTTAGTGATTGGCAGTGTCTATGTAGGGTTGTAAATGCTTCTTGTGCATCCATTTCTTCCTAAGGAAAGAAATGGAGAAATTGCTGCTGCAGTTTTACTTCATAGGTTTTTTTTTGGCTTTTTTTAAAAAAGAATTTATTAATGTTGATTTTTATATCATATTTACTTCATAGGTTTTTGATGACTTTGGTTGTATTTCAACTCCTTTTGTCCCATGGATTCTTAGATTTGTTCTGAAATTCTTGAAAGTTATGTTTTTTCTTTGTTGATCAATGGAAAAACAAGTGGATTGCCAATCCCTGATGGCCTGTCTTCAGCTCAATCAAGTGATAATGCTTTCCGCAGAGTTAATTTCTTTTCACTGAATAAATGTTGGTTTATTAGCAGTATAGAGTTTGCACAGAGCATGAATTTAATGCATGACTCTGGCCACTCCCTTCCCCCACTTTCAATCTGCAGTTACTGTTGTCTCAGCTTGAGTTTCTTTCTCTATGCTGCCCCTCCAAAGGTCTTTATGGAAGAACAGTGGTATTCTGGGAGGATGGGGGACCCCTTCAGAGTGTAGAAGAACCTGAAGCCCTGAGACAGAAATGGGCCTATCCACAAGCACACAGGCTATGGGATGGAGCTAAAAGTAGGCCACAGCTTTCCATCTTCTCAGCAGCCAAGCGAGTTAATTTTTTTTTTATTTCCAAGATTTTCATTTGTATTTTTCCAACAGGTATCTTTTTTGTTTTGGCCAGTCCTGGAGCTTGAACTGTTCTTGGGCTTTTCCTCAAGGGTATTGCTCTACCACTTGGGCCATAGCACCACTTCTGGCTTTTCTATGTATGTGGTACCATGGAACGGAACCTGGGTCTTCATGCATGCTAGGCAAGCACTCTACCACTAGACCAAACTCTCAGCCCCTGATCATTTGTATTTTTTTCAGTGTCAACTTTGTTTCTAAAGTTCTGAATTTATCTTCATTTTTTCATGTTATTCTTACAATGATATTTAGGTCCAGTGAGAAAACAGGCATTGATATGCTTTCTCATTGTCGTTAATACTGGGATTTGATCTCAGGTCCTTACACTTGCTTGAAGAGCGCTTTGTTGCTAAGCTGTGCTTCTAGACCCTTTTAGCATTGATTATTTTTGTAATAAGATTTCTTTTTTTGCCTGTGCCTAGATCACAATCTGCCTATTTTATTCCTGATGAAGATTGAGAGGCAGACATGTGGCTTCACATCCAGCTTCTTCTACTGAAATGGAGTATTGCAGACTGTTCTTCAATAGGGTGACCTTGTGTGACAGGTCACACACTATCAAGCCCAACTGTTGATTAGGAAGGGTTCTTGTCCATATGTCTGGGCTGGCCTCTATAATGTTCTGGCAATTAAGGGGGATGTGAACTCCAACAATAGAGTCACCAGCACTCAGTGAATCAAGCGAGGAGTCATTTTAACAGCACAGCTGCACTTTTGGGCTGAGAGCAGCCTTGAGCTTCAGTGAGGCTTAGTCTTTAAAGGTAGACATCCCACACAGGTGATCCTAACGACACACAGGTGGTCGTCATGTACCACACGACGTCACCTTATGAGGTCCACAGTCAATAACCACAAGGATGGGATGACACGCACGTGATCCTAACCACATGCAGGTGGTCCAGCAGGTTAAGCCTTTTTACAAAAACGAAAACAGAATTTGGCCATAATCTTCCAGATGTCTGTCTTTAAAGCAACAAAGATGGAAAGTGTGAGCTATAATTGCCAGACCCGTTTTCTATTATTTTGAAGAGTGGCAAAGTGTAGAAGTCAAGAGTATGCCCTCTAATATCAGACTTGCCTGGGTTTAAATTTTGGCTCAATTACTTACTAGTAATGCTAAATACAAATACCTCTGGTTTTTCATTTCTAGGTCCATGTATATAGCACATGATTGCCATGTGGATTTATTGAGTAATCCACATGTCTTGTAATAGATATTCACTGAGAGTAAACACAATAAAGGTGTTTGCAATTATTACTACTTAATTGTATTAGTTATAGAAGCCATGATTTTTACATGCTGTAACAAAGCTAAGTTTCTGATGCCCCTTGCATTACAACCAGCTTCTGATTAAAAAAAAAGCCAGGAGCAGTGGCTCACACTTGTAATCCTAGCTGCTCAGGAGGCTGAGATCTGAGGATTGCAATTCAAAGCCATACCTGGCACTAAAAAGTCCGTGAGACTCTTATCTCCATTTAACCACCAGAAAACTGGAAGTGGTGGTATGGTTTAAGGAGTAGGGCAGTAGCCTTGAGCTGAGTTGCTCAGAGACAGAGCCCAGGCCCAGAGTTTCAAGTCCCACAATCGAGAAAAAAACAAAGTCAAACTGAGTTATTAGCATAGCAGTGCTAGGCTAATAAATGTTTTGACAGCCAGTCAGAGGAAGGGAAAAGTGGACAAGTCATTGAACATGCAGATGGGAGGAGATGTACACAACTTCACTCTGGGAAGTGGCATTAGAAGATTTAGAATCTAAGTAGTTTGCATTATATTAAATTGTACACAAAATTTTCTCCTAAACATTTGCAGGTGTTATCTGTTCTTGAACCCCCTCCCTTCTTTCTTCTTTTCCTTCTTGCTCTTTGCTCTTCCCCCTACCTGTATCTCATTCTTTTCCCTTTCTCTGTGTGTTTTAGTCTAAAATAACAAGTGTTCACTTTGTGAGATGATCTTCCTAAATAAATCACATAAATAAAATCATTCTCGTTAATATATAAACTAAAGGGCTAGCAGTGGGGGCCTAGTGGTAGAGTGCTTGCCTAGCAGGCACGAAGCCCTAAGTTCAATTCCTTGGTACCATATACACAGAAAAAAACCTAAAAGTGGTGTTGTGGCTCAAGTGGTAGAGTGCTAGCTTGAGACAGCCCAAGCATAGTGTTCAGGCCCTTAAGTTTAAGCCCCAGGACTGGTGAAAAAAGGATAGAAAGTAAATAAGCTAGGATGTAATCCTAGCTACTCAGGAGCCTGAGATCTGAGGACTGTGGTTCAAAGCCAGCTCAGGCACTAAAGTCCCTGAGACTTACCTCCAATTAACCATCAGAAAACCAGAAGTAGCACTATGGCTCAAGTGGTAGAATACTAGCCTTGAGCTGGAGGGCTCAGGGACAGTGCCCAGGCCCAGAATTCAAGCCCCATGACTATATATATATAAACATAATTCTTTCTCATTATTTCATTTTCAAAATAAAATTATTTTAAAAATCAATCCTAGGTATGTACTAACGCAAATGAGTGCAGATGTAAGAAAGGCTTCTTACCACCAGACTGCCAAAATACAGAAAGAGCATTTCCTGTTTTTACTGGGAAAGATGGCAAGTACCTATTTATTTAAATAGCTGTTCTGTGAAATTATGAAATTGCTTATTTTTGGTAAAGTGAAGTCAGTTTTTGACACTTGACCAAAAGGCTACTAATATGATTTTAAAGAGAACTAAACTAGAATTCTCTCAAATTATGTTAACCACATATTCCCTTGAAATCTTGCTCCTTTTATTCTATAAATTTTCTATTAAAAATGTCATGTTTCGATTAGCTGGATGCCGGTGGCTCATGCCTGTAATCCTAGCTATTCAGGAAGATGAGATCTGAGGATAGTGATTCAAAGCCAGCCAGGGATGGAAAGTCTGTAAAACTCTATCTCCAGTTAACCACCAGAAAACCGGAAGTGGTATTGCGGCTTATAGTAGTAGGGTGTGAATCCTGAGCAAAAGAGCTCAGAGACAGCACCCTAGATCCAAGTTCAAGCTCCATGGCTGAAAAGAAAAAGAAAGCATGATTAAAGCTGATATTCTCCATCAGAATATTTCAACCTGCTACTTGACCTTTATGATAGATTCTGAAATGATCAGCTTCAAACAAACATTTATTCTGTGTCAGTAGTTAGTATGCTTCTATTATGTAATATATCAAATAGAAGATAATAATATACTTGTGAAGGAATTTGTAGTTCCAATGAAAGCAATTTGTAAATACTGCTTAGAAGGTAGCATTCTGTTTATTCATTATGGCTTTAGATATGTTTACTGAGTTTGCAAATATTTATTATAACTCTTAGTAGATGATGCATTCTAACTAGACACTGCGATTGGAAGTACATCAAATAGTTATCATGGAACTCAGGGACTGAGCTTAAGTTTGTATAACCTGTAGTCACAAGTGAAAGTTAGGAATCTAATCTCCAAATGTTTATTCTCATGCCCGTCTTAGTAGCATGCTCTATATAGTCATGTATACATGCATGTATTCACACACAAACATATAAATACACATAAACTCAAGGGTAAAAAGCCAATATTCTAACTAGAAATTGGACACATCATTTTACAATGAAGTTGATTTGATAATCCAATTCTTGAAACAAAGCAAAGGTGAATAGCCTTCTGACTACATTTTCCCACTTTTCATATTATTGAGGTCTTTGGGCCCATTTAAAGTATTTTAATGAGATTCAGTGGTAGTTACTATCATAGAATGTGTTACAGCTTTCGGAGCTTGGTTGCCTAAGTTCCTAGAAAGAAAACTTTTAGGTACAGTTTCAAGTATCATAGCTTTATAGTAATTTTCTAATATCTCTTGACTTTCAAAAATGTGTTGTAGTTTGAAAGTGAAATCAGCTTAATTTTTAATGTACTTTTTATTTTTAGCCACAGTGGTGAAAGGAACTTCTCCAAAAGCTGAAAAGAAGTGGCTCCTAGGGCTATACATCGGTTTACCTGCTTTCCTTTTGGCGGTCATGGTAGTTGCAGCATGGAATAACCGGAAAAAGTGGTTTTCCAAAAAAGAACAATCGCGAAGTAGCAAGTAAATTGCATTTGTGCTCCAGAGTTAAAATTGAGTAACATGTGAACCTAATAACATAAAGCAATGTCATGAGCAGTAATGACACTTTCATTTTATCAGGATGCTTACTTACGTGAATATCCTCATTAGTGAGTAAATTTGCCAAAATATAATGATTGAGGAGTGCAATATATGTAATATACCAGGGCCATTGCTGCAGAGGGGAAGAACACAAGGAAATTCGGAAGTCACAGGATTTTGGAGTGTCCCAAAGCTTCTTAAAGTGTGGACTGTGTTGTCCTTTGATATCACAATATCTCAATGGACCTCGCTGCCTCATACAGAAAAAAAATTACAAATATTCTCTAGGTGAAATTTTTAGAAGGTAAATTTCTAGTTTTTCCTCTCACATACTTTTTTTTAAAAGAGAAATAATTCTAACACAAAGGTAACACACATCTGTTTGCTCTCGGGAAATAAGTTTTTTTCCTTTTGCTTATTGGGGTCAGGAAATCAATTCTTTCCTCACCCTTTGTGCACCTCTCCTTGTGTGACCCCCTCCTGCACAGGGAGACCTGTAGCATCCATGTGCCCCCTGCAAATGCATCCCCCTTTTTCATCTAGTTTATGTGCTTTTCAGGGATGACTTTATTTTATTAGCAATTTGGAAAATAGTTACACTTTGTAATTGGTTTGAATGTGATCCCTACATATGCTTTTATTTTAGATCAATTTTTTTTGCCAGTCCTGGGGATTGAACTCAGGGCCTGGACACTGCCCTTGGACACATTTTGCTCAAGGATAGCACACTGCCACTTGAACCACAGTGCCACTTCTGGCTTTTTCTGTGTGTGTGTACCCAGGGCTTCATGCATGCTAGGTGAGCACTCTGGGCTTGGGAATGGTCCCTGAGCTTTTTAGCCTGAGGCTATTTCTCTACCAATAGAGCCACCACGCCACTTCTCAATCTTTACCTCTGTCATCACTCTTACTTACTCTCTTCCTAAAACAATTTCAAACTGTTTCTATTTTTCTGTTCTGATACATGCATATAAGGTACTTCAACCATCTTGTTTTTTGCTCTCATCTGCACTCATCCACAACAGAATCTGTTGCCATTCATTTTTTTTTTTGCCAGGGCCTGAGATCAAGGCCTGAACTCTGTCCTTGAACTTTCTCAAGGCTAGAGCTCTACCACTTGAGCCTCAGCACCACTTCTGGCTTTTTCTATGTACGTGGTACTGAGAAATCAAACCTGGGTCTTCGTGCATGCTAGGCAAGCACTCTACCAGTAGGTCAAACTCCTGGCTCCTATTCATTTTCTGTAGTGTATATCAATGAACACAAGGTTTCACTATGATATTTCACACCTGCATATATCTTACGTCACTCAGATTGGCATCATCTGTAGGTTTTAGGTTAAAAGGCATAATCAATTTTGAATACAAGTTGGGGCATGACAGAGTCAAATATTCAAGTTCAAATGTCTCACATTCAGTGTTTAGAAGTGACAAGACACAGGATGGTAATATATCTCAGTGTCAAAGCTCTTGCTGAATTTCAGACCCTGTATGTAAAAACCAGGTACTGAAAAAGAAGAAAAAGGCAAAAAGCATATCAGAGATTTCCTGATGCTTTTCTCATTGGAAAGTCTGAAACATACTCTTTGAGGATGAGTATGTGAGAAAATAAAACTAGTATTTTGTCTTTGTTCAGTGACATTGGGACATTATTTGTTAGTAAATAGTTTTATAAAAAGTAAGACTTTTTTTTTATTCATGAAATAGGTAAGTTGTTAAGTTGTTCTTTTCATTTTTTTTTATAGATCCAGATCAGAAGAGAGTACTCACACTTACACCAGCAGGTATGTGAATCAGATGTTTAATGATACATATTGAGAACTGAGAATAAATTGTTACTTCACAATTCATAAGCCCATCCTGGCTTGAGCTCAGGGCCTGAGCATTGTCCTTGGGCTTTCTCAAGGCTACAGCTCTATCACTTGAGTCACAGCACCACTTCTAGCTTTTTTCTACGTATGTAGTACGGAGGAATTGGACCCAGGGCTCCGTGCATACTAGGCAAGCACTCTACCACTAGGCCAAACTCCCAATCCTATTCACTAAATTTTTATTAGATGGCTACTTTGAAAAAGTACAAGGAATAAAATTGTTCATGTCTAATAGGATATATATGCAGTGAGAAAAGAAAAATACCTTAATGCCTGAGACTCATACCTTAATGCCAGTTACTTAGGAGACTCAGGTCAGAGAATCATGGTTCAAAGACAGCCGGAGAAAACTCTATGCCTCTAGTAAACCAGAAGTAATGTTGGATTGGCAGTAACCTTGAAGTGGTAGCACACCAGTCAATAAATAAACAAGGTGAATGAGAGCACAATTTGCTGAGTTCTAGCTCCAGTACATACACACACACCATAGAAATAAAAGACAATATACTTTGCTGAAACATTATCAAGTTTGGGCGATGTTTTAGTACAAAGTACACTGCTTGGGAAAATAAACCAATGTCTAAAATTTGATAAATTGAGATATAATTCATAAATCTAGGTGTATAAATTTTTATGCAATTTTTGGTTGAGAAGAATTAATTATATTGACTTTTTGTAAACATAATAATAAGATGTTATTTTTATGTTCAGTAAATAGCATTTTGTTCCTATTAATGCTTCTGAACTATAAATTGGGTAGCCATTCTCTTTCAAGGTAAAATATCCAAGCATTTGTTCAGTAAGAATGACTACTTTCCTATGCTTAACCTCTCTATTATGATGATGCACTTTGGAAACAAACATTAGACATATTGAACTGAAATGGTTGATTTTTTATTATGGCTGTTCTGTTATGAGTAAATTATAATGTATTGAAACATAGTAGATTTAGTTAGCTTTTCTTCACCTTGGGACATATGTCTTACATTCTTTCATCTCAGAGAATAGAGGCTAAGTCTATCTTGCTCAGAATTGTGTAACCAATATGGAGTAGAATGCTTGGCATATCTTAAGTGACCAGCACAACAAAACTGAAACACAAGTGACACAGGCAACCCTCTGTGTGTGGACAGTACACACACACACACACACACACACACACACACACACATTCATCTGTCTGTAATACTGTAACTTTCTCCATTGTTTCCTCTTTTATCCTGAAATGTTAACATAGTCACTCCTTGACTCACCTGACTAGACAGAGATGACAGCATTATCTGTGGGAAAACATACATTCTGACTCCTATAGTATAGTATAATCTGGGACATTTGGCACCATAGCCTTTGGTTTTAGTGTGCACTAGGGAAACCTTTTTAGAATGATTACTCATTTAAATTTCAACAACTCACTGGATACTATAGTTTTCACGTCATTTATTTTAGATATTATCTTTGCCTGGTACAAAGTTCATGGGAGAGTATATTGAAGCCAAATAAACCAGAGTGGCAGGATGAGTTAGTACTATTTTATTTGGATTATTATTATTATTATTATTATTATTATTATTATTATTCAAGCCCTGTGGCTTGAATTCAGGGCATAGGCATTGTCACTAGGCTTTTTAGTTCAAGAATAGTGATGTATCAGCCGAATGTGCCTGTAATCCTAGCTACTCAGGAGGCTGAGATCTGAGGATAATGGTTCAAAGCCAGCCCAGGCACTAAAGTCTGTGAGGCTCTTATCTCCAATTAACCACCAGAAAATTGGAAGTGGCACTGTGGCTCAAGGGTACAGCGGTAGCCTTGAGGTGAAGGGCTCAGGGACAGTGCCCAGGCCCAGAGTTCAAGTCCCATGACTGTCAAAAAAAAAAAAAAGAGTAGTGCTATACCCCTTGAGCTACAGCTCTTCTTCTGGCTTTTTGGTGATTGATTAGAGATAATAGTTGTATGAACTTCCCTGCCCAGGCTGGCTTTGAACTGTGATCCTCAGATCTCAGCCTCCTGCGTAGCTAGGATTACCCTGGCCATTGGCACTTAGCAGAAGTGATTTTTAAATGTGTGTGCTCTGTCAATATTTCTCTGAAAATCAGAAGGATCTTAGACCATTTAACAGAAAATGGTAATCATTGATTTTTCCGTATTATTATTATTTAGCTTTCAACTTTTTCCAAGTGTTGCAACTTCCATTAGTCACTGCTATTATAATTTTAAATTAAATAAGTAGTTAATACTTTAAAATATATGCATCACTTGTTTTGCCCATTATTCATTCTTGAATCCATTTATTTTTATTTAAATTGAATTTCCATTTTCTGCTGAAGTACAGCCCTTTTAGCTTTAGACGGTGTCTCTGTGTTACAGACATTTTGTGTTAAAGGTCTGGACATGATTTTTCTCCCATTCATTTCTGAATGATAGCTAGATGGTCACAGATCATCTGGGAGGTTGAGAGTCTCTTTACTGAAAATCTTACAACACGCTGTTGGATGTACTTAGTTTTACTGATTGTCAGTCTGTTTATTTTGTATGCCCCCTACTTAAATCATGAAATCATTAATTAAAATAATTGATTTTTCTAGGTGATTTCTAAGCTATACTATTTACTTTTAAATGTCTTACTTTAATGTTGTATGATTTCATCAAATTTATTTTTATGCAGTTTTGAATTCAGTATAGTATAAATATTACTCAATATTAGATTCTGGAAAAATATCATCCATAATTGCTTCAGCTATTATTTCTTCCCATTCTGTCTTCTTTCCATCTGTGTGACTATTTTAAGGAGGATTTTCTTCTTGTTGGCCTACAGAACAATTCATAGTTATATTTTTACATATGGATCTGTTCTTGCTTGGTTTTTCCATCAGTTTGTTAATCAGTCTTTTTTTTTTTTTGCCAGTCCTGGGCTTCAGCTCAGGGTCTGAGCACTGTCCTTGGACTTTCTCAAAGCTAGAGCTCTACCACTTGAGCCATAGCACCACTTCCAGCTTTTTTTCTATGTATGTGGTACTGAGGACTCGAACCTGGGTCTTCTTGCATGCTAGGCAAGCACTCTACCACTAGGCCAAACTCCCAGCCCAATCAGTCAGTCTTTTAACAATTATTTCCTTACCTAATTCCTGCCTTGACCTTTGTGGAAATGCAAATATTTCTATCTTCCTGAAGTTCTCACTCATCTTTTTCATTCACATTTTTCATGTAATTTGCCTGTTATGATATGAACCAGTGGTTATAGCTTTTATCTGTCTCCAAAAGCCCTCAATTCCTCCCAAACTAGATTTGTTAAAAGCATTATCTCAGGGGATATAGCTTTTTGAGCTTTAGCTCCTGTTTTCTGATGAGCTCTAATTTTTTTTACTTTTTACTGCTAGACAGGCCATTTCTGATGGACATACTCAGATTTTTTGGGGGGGGGGGTTTGGGGCTTGAACTCTAGGCCTGGGCATTGTCCCTGAGCTCTTCAGTTCAAGACTACCCTTCTACCCCTTGAGCCACAGAGCCACTTCCGGTTTTCTGTTGGTTAATTGGAGATAAAGAGTTCCATGGACTTTCATAAATGGGCTGGCTTTGAACCTCAGTTCTCAGATCTCAGCCTCCTAGGCTAGGATTACAGGTGTGAGCCACCAGTGTCCAGCAATGCTAGCCTTTTGTGCTAGTGTTTCCCTAGCTCTTTGGTCTATGTGCAATACAAAGGGAGAGTATTCCTGCCAGTCCTGTCTGCCTAGTACTTGAGCTGAAGTAAGTGTGACTTTCAAGTTACAAAACGTAGCAATTTATATATCGACAAATAAAAGCTAACGTACAGCCCAAAGGCTAGATTTAGGCTTTGAGAGCCAAGTTTTTTATTTCCTGTGTTTAGAAGTCACAAGGATATAACTTTTTGAGGAGTGCAACACTAGGGTTTGAACTCAGGGACTTGTGATTACTGTGTAAATGCTCTATCATCTGAGATATGCTCCACTTGGAATTCCTAAGAAAGAAAAGATCTCTCTTCTTTTGATTCTTTTTTTCCCTACTGGAGAATTTAAATTTGGTGCTCTAGGTTGGATTTAGAGTTTGGGTAAACAAGAACACTACTTGCTTCCATGCCTAAGGGTTTGAAGGGTTAGTTTGGACATGAAATGGTCCATTCTTCAGTCTCAAATGAATACTAGCTTAGTTAGCTTAGTCCTAACTATTCAATATTATTTTTATTTAGGTCGATGTCAGAAGCTAGTACCGCAGCAAATGCTACCAGGTAAACAATCTAGGATGTGCTTTTAAATAACTATTTTAAATTTATTAAAATATGATTCAACATCTTATTATCAGCTACAGTAGAAAAAGGTCTATGCAAAAACTAACAGTAACATTTTCTATTCTAAGGACAATAAATTTATCTTCAGATGACCAGAATTATTAATTGACTGCTGTTGATATATTGTTAAAATTGTAGTGAAATCTAATCTGAGAGAGGGTATTAATGTTTAGTCAGAATTTGAATACTTTTACATGCTTTATCTGATGGAAATATCCCTTCTTTGTTGAGATTGTATTTATATCTAAGAATTAAGTTAAAAAGAGCTTTAGTAGATGATATCAAAGATACATTCAAATCTATGGTCTCCACAATTGTTTTGACTTCTTGAATTTCTTAAATATTTTTAGTTTCTCAATTATGTCTGTAATTTGATGTTATCTGATGCTTCTTGTCTTTGTAGAGTTTTTCTTTTCTTGTGTTGTCTACTCTTTCTTCCTTTAAGTGGCCTCTTTTAGTTATATTGAGTTCACTGTTCTTCCAGAATAGTCTATATCCATAGATTATGTTTCTTAGGCTTATCCAAAAAATTAGGCAGTTTTGTTCCTGAGGGAAGTTAGCTGCTAGGAAAGCCACTGAGATTCTCTGTCCTTTACTCCCTAAATGATTGCTGGATATCTCCTAATGTAGCCATCCTTGCAGACATTAGTGACTTACTCCCACCAAACTAGAACCAAAGAGATTGTTTTCAGTTCTTTGTGTTTGCTCAACTGTGCTGTTCCTAAGGGCGAGAGACAGAGTGCCTGAACTGCAGGTCTCTGGACTTTGACATTCTCTGCACCTTTACCTCCAGTTGTCTACTGATACTGTGTGTGGGTGAAGGCCATGTTTGTTTTGCTCATCACCATGTATAGGCATCATGGAGAGTGAATGTTCAGTAAGAACTTAAAATTGTATTATTATTATTTCTTTTTTTTTCTCCTGGAGGAGATGTGGAAGCCAGGGTGAGTGGGAAGGGCCGGCTCGTGTGGCAGGTGTCCCCATCTACCCCAGGCACAGGCCAGCTCTGGTGGGCTCAGGAGAAGGCCTGCCCCTCAGTAGAGCACACCCAGATACTCAGGGGTCACCGGCCAATGCTGGCCTCGCCTGAGCTTTAACAGTGTATGGTTCAATAAGTACTTTTTAAGTGACTGATTACTCTTTGAAAATGTTAAACATTCTTATTTTCATTATTGTCAATGAAAAATGTAATAGTAAGTTATGATCAGAATCAACTCTTTTATGATCATTTTTCTCCCAACCCTTCCTCCTTCTCACATCCATCCCATCAAGTTGCCTTGTTCCATTTTCACATATGCGCATTGATGATATTTGGCCACTTTCCTTCTTTCTGTCCATGATATAACCTTTAGGATTACACTCGAGCTTCACCTATGCACACATGGTTAGAACTAGAGCTGCTCCTACCACCCTCTCATGTTACTGCAATCACGTAATCAGCCCTTTTCAGGAGGGCAGTTCAACTGCGTTGATTCAAAGGGCAGGACAACATCCTGGGCTAAGACTGCTGCATTTGAAGTGTGGGTTGGAACATGGAATGTATAGTTCATCCTTGTGTCTAGCATTTGTCAGAAAATTCTTTGATTTTTGAAACTTTAAATGTAATAAGATCATCAGCTATAGTTTCTGTGCTTAACTGTTAGAATCATTATTGTATTTTCTTATAACAGAAGTTCATTTTACCTGTATGTTTTGGTGTTTAATTTTTGGAAAGTTAGAGAGATTGGACTCCTTGGGTGAATATATTTCTGGCTAATCAAGAATGAATTTCTTTCACAAAGTAAAAATGTTTTGGGTTTAAATAATAGAAATCTCATGTATTTTTGTATCTGTCTCCTCTCTCTCTCTCTCTCTCTCTCTCTCTCTCTCTCTCTCTCTCTCTCTCTCTCCCTCCCTCCCTCCCTCCCTCCCTCTCTCTCTCTCTCTCTCTCTCTCTCTCCCTCCCTCCCTCCCTCCCTCCCTCCCTCTCTCTCTCTCTCTCTCTCTCTCTCTCTCTCTCTCTCTCTCTCTCTTTCTCTCTCTCTCAATATGAGTCAGAGTAGGAGGAAAAGTCAACTGTATGTTTTGAAGATTAAAAAAGTGGGGGCTGGGAATTTGACCTAGTGGTTAAAGTGCTTGCCTAGCATGCACGAAGGCCTGGGTTCTATTCCTCAGTACCACATACGTAGAAAAAAGCTAGAAGTGGTGCTGAGGCTCAAGTGGTAGAGCTCTAGCCTTGACAAAGCCCAAGGACAGTGCTCAGGCCCTGAGCTCAAGCCCAGAACTGGAAAAAAAAAGTGAAATAAAAGAGAGTCTGTCACTAATATCAGTGATAGATTTCAATGGAAACATTGATGTAATTAATTTCAATTTGTCTTCAATCCATTCTTTTTTGTTCCCATTATTTCATTTGGTAGTTTAGAAGTAAAGGATTTGTGTCTATAAAATGGACAAGAGGTCCAAGAATTTTCAATTTTGGTAACAACAATTAGCAAAATATTAGACATTTGGTAGCTATTTTTAAACTTTGAAGAGAAAGAGGAAGAAATTGTCATAAAAATATAACTTTGATAGATTGCCTTCTGCCAACCTAAACATTTTGTTTTCCTTCTCATTTAGATCGAAATCACGGGAAAGCACCCCAACACCTGTCAATGGGTATGCACTCCAGGAGATAGTCCCCCAAATAATATAGATTTTAAGTAAAATGAAATTACTTATCTACATTTAATTTTTTGTGTATGGGGTCATGGGGCCTGAACTCAGCCTGGGCACTGTCCCTGAGCTCTTCAGCTCCAGGCTACCACCATACCCTTGAGCCAAGCCCTACTTCCCGTTTTCTAGAGGTTAATTGGAGATATAAGAATCTCAGGTCCTTTTGTGCCTGGGCTGGCTTTGTGCCTTGATCCTCAGATCTCAGCCTTCCAAGTAGCTAGGATTACAGGTGTGAGCCACTACATCCAGCTTTCTACATTTAATTTTTAAGTATTGATTAGGTAGATGAATTGTTAACTTCTGAAATAATAACCTATCAACCTATAAACCTGTACTAACCTTGCTGCTATGAGTACTCACTTCCACATAACCTTCTCTTAAGCTAACTAAAAATTTGTTCTAATTGTTAGAGTAAGATTAAGGAGTTGAATCTAGTGAGATGCACAATCGGAGCACTATAGGTCCAGTACTCATGGTTTATGAGCATTGAAGTGATAAAAAAATCAGTTCACATGCCCATAAGCAATCCATTACTTTTTCTGGCATCTCATCAGCCTTTGTTCTTTGTACTTTTGGTGGTTGCCATTCTGAATGAGCCCTAATACATGCTGATGGGAAAATAACTACTATGGTAGCTATTATGGTGATTCCTCAAAAAACTAAAAGTGGAAGTACTCTCTGATCCAGTGATACCACAGTTGAGAAACTGTGCAAAAGACTGCAAATTAGGATACAAGAAAGGCACCACCACACTCATGTTCATTGCTGCCTTATTCACAATATCCAAGTCATGGAAACAGCCCAAATGCTCTACAACCAATGAATGGATCAATGACTATCAGAAACACACATGCATGTGCAGGTGTGCGTGTGTGTGCAGACACACACACATATACACACACATTGGGATTGTAATCATCCATCAAGAAGAATAAGATAATGTCATTTACAGGGAAGTGGATGGGCCTGAAAAAAATAATACTTAATAAAATAAGCCAGGTTCAGAGGGCCAAATGGTGCAGGGGAAATTATATTTAAACTATACACACCTATGAAAACATACACTGGGACAAATGCATATATGTATGATCAAACTGTTCAAAGTATGTTAGATGTAGGAGATCCACAGTATAAGGCCTTCGAACAATTTTTTTTACATGGCAAGGAAAATAGAGAATTTATTTTAGGGCAATTTATTGGGGGGAAAACAAACACTCTTTCCCTCTGCATTTGAATGAAGCTGCTGCTCCCCAACCCCCGTACTCTCTCAAAGGAAATCTGCAATAGGAAAGTTTCCCGCTTATAAACAATTAACAGCAAGCTCAACCCCATTAATATAATGAAGCTGAAACAGGTCTTGACTGAGGAAAATGGGGACTAGATAAGAGGTGGAAAAATGAACAGGAGTGATGAGTCAATATAGCCATACCCTTTCTGCATATGTGAAAACTGAACTAGGAAATTTGAGGAGATAGAGGTTAGGATAGAAGGGGAGGGAATGATGATAGGGGTGATTTTGATCAAGATTCATTGCACATGTAAATTGACATCTTAATTTGCAACCCTTTTGTCAAACCATTTGAAGAAAATATACATAATGTAATATATCATAAATATATTCTATTATATGGCATAATAAATATAGTTTTGTAGAAAATGAATATATATATTATATAACATAAAAAGCATTCACATTATGGAAACCAAAGAAATAATTTGGAAAAAGTAGCTACTAAGTACTTAACTTTCATATAAAGTAAATATACTAATATTATAGTTGTAAATACTTGTCTAGGAAAAGTTGGAAATTTCTAATTTGTGAGCATTTCTGATTTCCTCAGAAATCAGAAAATGATACATATGTTATGACCAGTTTTTAGAATTTGAACTCGGACCCTCCTACTAGGCAGACCCTTTCACATTCTTTTTGCTCTAGGTGTTTTTTCTTGGCTTGGGTCTGATGTTCAGGCTTAGAGCCAGCCTTGAACCATAATCCCTCCTATCCGTGCCTTTCATGTAGCTAAGATGACCTGTGTGCAACCTCACTGTGATGTCAGGGTTTTCCCTGTTTCTTAGCTCGATATGAACTGTGATCCTCCTGCTACCTACCTCCTAAGTGGCAGGGACTACCACTCAGCCACCTTTTCAGCCTGACAATAAAAAATAATTGACAAATCAACCTTATAAGCATTCTTGGAAGAATTATTTTCCTGTCACACTCACACTTTTCACCTGGTAGTCCCTTGTTTGTAGCTGTGGCAAAAGGAATGGAGTTTGCTATTACTGTTTTGAATGTGTGTTTTTCTTTTCTGCAGTAACTAATCATCTTCTCAGAAGGCAGTGGAAAACATCGATGGTCTCACTGAGAAAAGAAATTGACATCTTTTCACCTGGGCACAGGTGATAAAACCAATAAACTGAATGTGGACCAATTTGTGTGCCAGTTTGTGTGCTTCTCTTTCCCCTTCTTTTACCTCAATTTTCAGCCCACAGGGTCACAATTTTGCCACTTTTGGCCCTGAAGTGAAGACCAAAGATATAGCTCAGATACAAATATTTGTTGCATATTTTATTTTATTTTTTTATTGTAATTAGTAAAAGGGTTACATGATATTTGCCAGATAGAAGGTGCATTAATTCACATACATTGATACCCTTTCACATGTCTTGGTACCCGTTTCCCTCCCCACCCACACCCCCCACCCGTCTTGGTTTTCCCCCCTTCCCTATCAAATTTCAAATATCCAAATACAAATAAGTTCAATATATCAGATAACAAAGTGAGATACTATACCAATATGAAATAACCAAGGGACAGCAAAGGAGATGAGAGACAACATAGTACATTAAGGACAACAATCATTCATTATATGGCTTTTGTTTCACTATCCTGGAGGTCCTTTCAATTAGCTTCACATTATATGTCCTTATGTATCAAGAGTTTGCTCTATTGCAAATCTCTGCTAGTAGAGCCCAAGGTTTCTACTGATTATGACGAATGAGGGAAACCATTGAGCCTAAGTTCCTTTGAGTCTGGCTTACTTCACTTAATATGATTTTTTCTAAGTCTTTCCATTTCCTAACAAATGGGGCGATGTCATTCTTTCTGACAGCAGCATAGAATTCCATTGTGTACAAATACCACAACTTGTTGATCCACTCATCAACTGAGGGACATCTAGGTTGGTTCCATATCTTTGCTATGGTGAATAGTGCTGCAATGAACATTGTTGTGCTAGTGGGTTTAGTATGTCCTTGTTTCTGGGTGGTTGGGTAAATGCCAAGTAGTGGAATTGCTGGGTCATAGGGGAGTTCTATGTTTAGCCTTTTGAGGCACTGCCACACTGCTTTCCATAGTGGTTGAACGAGTTTGCACTCCCACCAACAGTGTAGTAGTGATCCCTCCTGGCCACATCCCCTCCATCTGTTGTCATTCGTTTTCCTGATCTTGGCCATTCTAGTTGGAGTGAGGTGGAATCTTAGAGTTGTTTTGATTTGCATTTCTTTTATGACCAGAGATGTTGAGCATTTCTTCATGTGTCTATAGGCCATTTTTGTTTCTTCTTCAGAGAAGACTCTCTTTAAGTCTTTGGCCCATTTTTTAATGGGATGGTTGTTACTTTGGAGGTTAGTTTTGGAGTGATTCAATTTTTTGAGTGGTTGATATATTTTAGATATGAGGCCTTTGTCCGTTGTTTGGTTGGTGAAGATCTTCTCCCACTCTGTAGGCTTCCTGATTAGTTTACTAGCTATGTCCTTTGCCATACAAAAGCTCTGCAGTTTAATGCAGTCCCACTTATCCAGCCTTTCTCTGATTTGTTGTGATTCTTGGTCCTTATTAAGAAAGTTTCGACCTGTGCCAAGGAGGCCTAGTGTATCTCCTATTCCTTCCTGTAGAGTTTTCAGTGTGTCAGCTTTTACCTCCAGGTCTTTGATCCATTTGGAGTTAATTCTAGTGCAAGGGGACAAAGAAGGATCCAGCTTTAGTTTTCTGCAGGTGCTTAACCAGTTCTGCCAGCACAACTTGTTGAAGAGGCTGTCTTTCTTCCATTCTATTTTTTTGGCTCCCTTGTCAAAGATTAGGTGGCCATAGGTCTGTGGTTTAATATCTGGGTCCTCAGTTCTATTCCATTGGTCTTCAGGCCTGTTCCTGTGCTAGTACCAAGCTGTTTTGAAAATTATAGCTCTGTAATAGAGTCTAAAGTTTGGAATTGAAATTCCTCCAGCGCTGTTCTTTCTGCTAAGAAGTGTTTTTGCTATACGGGGTCTTTTATTATTCCATATGAAATTTTGGATTGCCTCTTCTATTTCTTTAAAGAATGACATTGGGATGTTGATGGGTATTGCATTGAATTTGTAGATAGCTCTTGGCAAGATTGTCATTTTCACAATGTTGATTCTTCCAATCCAGGAGCATGGGAGGTTTTTCCATTTCCTTAGTTCTGCTTTAATTTACTTTTTTAGGGTTTTAAAGTTTTCATCAAAAAGGTCCTTTACATTCTTAGTTAAGCTAATTCCTAGGTACTTTATTTTCTTTGAGGCTATTGTGAAAGGAGTTTCTTTCCTGATTATTGCCTCGTTCCTCTCACTGTTGTCATAAAGGAAGGCAGTTGATTTTTGAGGGTTGATTTTATAGCCTGCTACTCTTCCAAAGCTTTGAATCAGCTCAAGGAGCTTGGGAGTAGAGTCTATAGGATTCTTTAAATACAGAATCATGTCATCTGCAAAGAGGGATAGTTTTGTTTCCTCTTTCCCTACTTGGATCCCCTTTATGCTTGCTTCTTGCCTTATTGCACTGGCTAGGAATTCTAGTACTATGTTAAAGAGTAGTGGAGAGAGTGGGCATCCTTGTCTCATTCCTGATTTTAGAGGGAATGGCTTTAGATTTTCACCATTAAGTGTAATACTAGCAGTAGGTTTCTCATACACAGCCTTTATTACATTGAGGAATGTTCCATGGATACCTAGTTTCTCCAGAGCTTTTAACATAAAGGGGTGTTGGATCTTGTCAAATGCCTTTTCCGCGTCTATTGAGACAATCGTGATTTTTGTCCTTGCTCCTGTTGATGTGTTGAATTATATTGATTTGCGTATGTTGAACCAGCTTTGCCTCCCTGTGATGAATCCAGTTTGTTCATAGTGTATAATTTTTTTGATGAGTTGTTGTAGACGGTTGGCCAGTATTTTGTTGAGAAGTTTTGCATCGATGTTCATCAAAGATATAGGTCTATAGTTCTCTTTCTTTGATGAATCTCTGTCTGGTTTGGGGATCAGGGTTATACTGGCTTCATAGAATGAGTTTGGTAAGGAACCTTCATTTTCAATTTCGTTGAAGAGCTTGAGGAGTATTGGTGTGAGCTCTGCTTTGAAGACCTTATAGAATTCAGCTGTGAATCCATCTGGCCCTGGGCTTTTCTTAGGTGGAAGTTCTCTAATTGCCATTTCTATTTCAGAGCTTGAAATAGGCCTGTTTAGTTGGCTTAGTTCTTCTTGGTTCAGTGTGGCTATGTTAATATTGGCTAGGAATTCATCCATTTCATCTAGATTCTCAAATTTGTTGGCATAAAGGTTTGAGAAGTATTCCTTCATGGTATTCTGGATCTTGGTAATTTCTGTCGTGATATTACCATTTTCATCTGCGATTTTGTTCATTTCGATATGCTCTCTTCTTTTTTTGGTAAGATTTGCTAAGGGCTTGTCAATTTTGTTAATTCTTTCAAAGAACCAACTCCTTGTTTTGTTGATTCTTTCTATAGTTTTTTTGGATTCCAAATCATTTAATTCTGCTTTGATTTTAATTATTTGCTTTCTTCTACTGGGATTAGGGTTGGTTTGTTGCTCTTTTTCCAGGAGCTTAAGGTGAGACATTAACTTGTTGGTTTGCAATTTTTCCAACTTGTTGTAGGCACTCAGCGCTATAATTTTCCTCTGAGTACTGCCTTTGCTGTGTCCCAAAGGAGTTGGTAGTTTGTGTGCTCCTTACTGTTAAATTTCATAAACTGTTGGATTTCTGTTCTGATCTCTTCGATGACCCATTGGTGATTCAACAATGTGTTGTTCAGTCTCCATGAGATACAGGGTTTTCGTTGGTGGAGATGTGTGTTCAGTTCCAGTTTGATGCCTTTGTGGTCTGAGAGTGTGCATGGAATAATTTCTGTGTTTCTGAATCTGTCCAGGTTTGTTTTATGGCCTAAGATGTGATCTATTTTGGAAAATGTTCCATGTGCTGCTGAGAAAAACGTATATTGTGTCGTTGCTGGGTGGAATATTCTGCAGATGTCTGTTAGATCTAGTTGGTCTATATAGTTGTTCAGTTCTAAGGTTTCTCTGTTGAGTTTTTGCCTTGTTGATCTGTCCATAGGTGAAAGTGGTGTGTTAAAGTCACCGACAATCACTGTATTTCGATCTATGTATGGTTTCAGTGTAAGTAAAGTTTGATGAAGTTTGGAGCTCCGGGATTGGGTGTGTAAATATTTAGGATCGTTATGTCTTCCTGGAGGAAAGATCCCTTTAGTAGTATGTAGTAACCTTCTTTGCCTTTTCTTACTAATTTTGGTTTGAAGTCTATTTTATCTGATATGAGGATGGCAACTCCAGCCTGTTTATGGGGGCCGTTAGCTTGATAGAGTTTATTCCAACCTCTCACTTTCAATAGATGCTTGTCTTTTGAGGTAAGATGTGTCTCTTGAAGACAGCAGAACGATGGCTCTTGCTTTTTGTGTTGCATATTTTAAACTGAAATTTTAACTTTTTTGAAATACATGTGTATTGAATATACGGTATTTAAATACTGTGTAATGTAGTGCCAGAATCTATTTGTCCTACCTAAGTGTGATTTGGAGCCAATTAACTGGCTTATCTCCAGTCCCCTCCACCTTCTATACTTCCCACAACACTGTTGTCTTCTCAGCTCATACTAGACTAACATTTTCAGATTCCACCTGTGGAATCATGGGATCATGCATTAAAGTAATTATTACTAGTTCCATCTATATTGCCAGAAATGACAGGTTTTCCCTCATTTTATGGCTGAGTAATAGTCTATGGAAATATATGTTACATTTTTCTGTATCCATTCATCTATTAATAGGTTAATTCCATAACATGGCTATTGTGAATATTGCTAAAATGGTAGTGCATACATCTATCTCTTCAGATCTTTAGGGATTAAAAACTATAAGTGAGGGCCGGGAGTTTGGCCTAGTGGTAGAGTGCTTGCCTAGCATGCACAAAGACCTGAGTTTGATTCCTCGGTACCATATACATAGAAAAAAGCCAGAAGTGATGCTGAGACTCAGGTGGAGGAGCTCTAGCCTTGAGAAAGTCCAAGGACAGTGCTCAGGCCCTGAGCTCAAGCCCAGCACTGGCAAACAAAACAAAACAAAAACTGTAAGTGAGACTGTCAGATCATATAGGAATTCCATTTTTCACTTCTTGAGCAGCCTTCATATACTTCCTCAAAATGACTCTGCGTATGCAATACCTTTCATCCTATAGAAATATACAGATTTCCAGGCTTTATGTTTTGAATTTCAGAGTATTTGCATTTTCATGATAAAATAGTTTAAGCCTAAATGTGAAATTCATGTTGACTTCACAAAAATGAATAACTCACACAATATGCTTAATAGTAATGTATGCTAAACAAAGTTTCATGGTTGGAATTTTCTGTTTGGGGCATTGCATTGGCTGGTAAGTAGCTACAATTACAAGCAGGGCCCCCAGTGCTGCTCTGTTGAAGCACGATGGGCAGACTTGTCCGCAGTATTGTTAAAGCTCTTATTTATGACATAAACTCCCTGCCTGCGCCTTCCTCTTGTCCCAGCCTCAAGAAGTTCAGAAAAGAAAGCCAATGTAGATATGGACTGTCAGCAGAGACTTTCACCTCTGCTGCCTCCGAAGGGATGAGTTCTTTCAGGATCCTCATGAAAATGGAGGGCCTGTGTGTCAGCTTGTAGATGAACAGCTCCTTCATAGGTTTCACACTTCTCGGTTTCTATTCTTTTTATATTTCACACTTTTGCTTGCCTTTTTCGCTCAAGGCTAGTACCCTACTGTAATAAATAACCTGGCAAGCTTAGCTGCCAAATTCTGGTTTTGGTTTTGTAAAAATACTTAACTTGCTTGTCCATCTGTGTGTGGTCCCATCCTTGTGGCTATTCACTGTGGGCCTCATAAGGTGACACCATACAATGACGGCCTGTGTGTAGTTATGATCACCTGTGTGTGGTGTTTACCTTTAAATGCTCAACCCAAGTGAAGCTCAAAAGTGAAGAGTAGCTGCTGCACTGCTATTATAATGACTCCTAGCTTGGTTCACTGAGTGCTGGTGACTTTGTTATTGGGGGATCATGTCTCCCCAAATGGCTGGGATATTACATCTACCACTTCTGGGTATTTGCAAATTAATTGGAGAACAGAAGCTCAGACTTTTCTGTCAAGGCTGACTTTCAACAACGATCCTCAAATCTCAGCCTCCTGAGTAGCTATGATTATAGGAGTAAGCCATTGACATCTGGCTTTCTTTCACAGTTCCTTACAGATATTAAGCTTATGGCTTCACCAACATTTACTGAAATTCTCTTCTAAAACCTTTTTCCTGGATTCATATATATATATATTCATATTCATTTATCTTTTCATGTATACATAAACAAGGCTTTTTTTTTTGCCAGGCTTGGGGCTTGAACTCAGGGCCTGAACACTGTTCTTGGGCTTTCTCAAGGCTAGAGCTCCACCACTTGAACCATAGCACCACTTCTGGCTTTTTCGGTTTATGTGGTACTGAGGAATGGAATCTGGGTCTTTGTGCATGCTAGGCAAGCATTCTGCCACTAGGTCAAACTCCTGGCCCAAACAAGGCTTTTTTATAAGTCAACTCATATGTTGTCTCTGAGATATGGACATGATTTAAGGCAGCATTTTTTTTTGTGGGTCATCGGGCTTGAACTCAGCCTGGGCACTGTCACTGAGCTCTTCAGCTCAAGGCTTCCACCCTACCCTTGAGCTAAGCCCTACTTCCTGTTTTCTTTTTTTTATTGTAATTAATAAAAAGGGTTACATGATATTTGACAGATAGAAGGTACATTAATTCACATATATTGATACCCCTTCACATGTCTTGGTCCCCATTACCTTCCCCTCCACCCCCCTCCCCGTCTTGGTTTTCCCCCTTCCCTGTCCAATTTCAAATAACCAACTACAAATAAATCCAATATATCAGATAACAAAGTGAGATACTGTAACAATATGAGATAACCAAGGGACAGCAAGAGGGATGAGAGATAACATAGTACATTAAGGACAACAATCATTCATTGTATGGCTTTTGTTTCAATATCCTGGAGGTCTTTTCAATTAGTTTCATACCATATGGCCTTATGTATCAAGGTTTTGCTCTATTGCAGATCTCTGCTAGTAGAGTCCAAGGTTTCTACTGATTATGACAAATGAGGGGAACCATTGAGCCTAATTTCCTTTGAGTCTTGCTTAATTCACTTAATATGATTTTTTTCTAAGACTTTCCATTTCCTAACAAATAGGGCGATGTCGTTTTTTTTCTGACAGCAGCATAGAATTCCATTGTGTACAGATACCACAACTTGTTGATCCACTCATCAACTGAGGGACATCTAGGTTGGTTCCATATTTTTGCTATGGTGAATAATGCTGCAATGAACATTGTTGTGGTAATGGATTTAGTATGCCCTAGTTTCTGGATGGTTGGGTAAATGCCAAGTAGTGGAATTGCTGGGTCATAGGGGAGCTCTATGTTTAGCCTTTTGAGGCACTGCCATATTGCTTTCCATAGTGGTTGAACGAGTTTGCACTCCCACCAACAGTGTAGTAGTGATCCCTCCTGGCCACATCCCCTCCAGCATAAAAATATGGAACGCTTTACGAATTTGCATGTCATCCTTGTGCAGAGGCCATGCTAATCTTCTCTGTATCGTTCCAATTTTAGTATATGTGCTGCCGAAGCGAGCACTACTACCTGTTTTCTAGAGGTTAATTGGAGATAGGAGTCTCAGGTCCTTTTGTGCCCCGGCTGGCTTTGAACCTTGATCCTCAGATCTCAGCCTCCTGAGTAGGTAGGATTACAGACGTGAGCCACTGTGCCGGCTACAATGGAAATTCCTTTTTCTTTCTTACTTTTTTTTTTTGCCAGTCCTAGGGCTTGAACCCAGGGCCTGGGCAACATTTGTTCTGAGACAAATTTCTGTCAGCAGTGAGCCTGTGAAATCACCCATTACAAGTTCGCTCTAACAGGCAAGGTGCAGACATTTGATTTCTAAAAGGCAGTGACAGAAAGGAATAACAAATGCTAGGTAAGTCTAAAATCCAACAAAGCAAACAAGAGTCTTCAAATTTGAGAGAATCTTTGGTCTCCATGGCGCATCTTGTAAGCACACAGGAAAACCCTGCGCCAATGACTTTGCTGGCCTAGCCCTCACTTCAGCCCTTACACCCTGTAGTCAGCCTACCCGCAGTTTTCCCAGATGGGGAGTGCCTGAGAGTGGCCCAGTAACTCTGGACAACTGGAGGCTGCTCCTCTCATCCCTCCACCCCGGCAACATCGTCCTAGGGGTATGTTGAACCGGGTCCCAGTCCTCTGGGCATTTCTTCACCTTGGCCCGGCTGACTTGTTCTGATGTGCTCCCTTGAAATCAGTCATGTTTCCTCAGCTCATGCATTGAGTGTTAGTGCTGCGTGAGCACTAGCCAAGAGTCCCCACTCACACTTTCCAAAGGAACAGATCAAGTTGTGTTTGGGGCTGCTTGAGCTACCACATTGCAGTGAAGGAGTGAACAGTGTGCAGAGCAAAAACCTGAACTGTCCAGGAACCCTCCCCTGAAAAGTTCTTAAAGCACCAGGACTGGGGGGGCCTGTGAATTGTGCCCATTCTACATATTCTGCGCAGTGTGACTTTGTTTCCTGGCCACTTTGTCCCTTTTAGTAATGATGTATAAGTAGGCATCAGTGGCTTTGGTAAGAGTGGCACAGCCACAGACATTTTTCAAATGCTGTTTGTAGCCAGGTGCTAGTAGCTTATACCTGTAATCCTAGCTACTCAGGAAGATGAGATCTGAGGATTGCAGTTCAAAGCTAGCCTGGGCAAGAATGTCTGCCAGACTTCCATCTCAAATTAACCACTTCTAATTAGCCATAAGTGGATTTGTGGCTCAAAGTGATAGAGCACAAGCCTTCAGCGAAAGAGCTATGAGACAGAGCCCAAGCCCCCCGAGTTCAAGCCCTGTGACCACCACCATTATCAACAAAACCGATATTGGTGTCCAGAAATCCACAGAGGCACTGTCAAAGCTGACAAAGGAGTCTTTATTAGCTAGCTGGTGACTGCCTTGTGCTAGGTTAGTGTTTCAGAACTAAAGAACAGCTACGAACCTCCAATGGGGTAAGGTTTATAAAGGCAATAACTACACACAGGTTGGTGGTATTGCAAGCAACCAAGCTGATTTCATTAGGCCACAGGATATTGCTCAACGGCTGGACATTAAAAATGGTCAGGACCAGGCAAACAGCATTTTGCCGATGCTTCATATTTCTCACATTTGAATAATATGTTGAAGTTCTCTGCAGTCAATGCTTTAAAAGTTATAAGCACTGATTTCAGGCCTCTTATAAGTCAGTTCTCATCTGACCTTCACATTTTGATTAATGATCTGATCTTTTCCTCTGAAAGAGTTAAGAATGTCCCTTCATTGTCATTTAACATTCCATCTCCATTTCTTCTCATTGCATTCTTTCTCTCCAATCCCTACTTTTAAATTTATAGAACCTTCCCCCCACTTTTATTTCCTTTGATTTTGATTTTTGTCTCCTTTTGAAAATATTAATGGGACATCAATTTTGCTTATCATTTCATTTCTTTTTTTTTTTTTTGTGGGTCATAGGGCTTGAACTTGGCCAAGCCCCACTTCCTGTTTTCTAGTGGTTAATTAGAGATAAGAGTCTCAGGTCTTTTGTGCCTGGGCTAGCTTGGTCCTCAGATCTCAGCCTTTTAAGTAGCTGGGATTTCAGGCATGAGCCACTGCGCCTGGCTTCATATTTTCATTTTCTTTTCTCCTCTTATTCCTTGGCAAGTGTCAAGGTGACATCGCAAATCATGAATTCATTAAACAATTGTGTCCATTCTGTATATTTTTAGTGTGGCTTTATTTCCTAGTTATTTTATCCCTCTAATTGCCTTTTTGTGCTGTCCTAGATCTTGAATTTAGGGTCTGCTTGCTGTCCATGAGCTATTTTGCTCAAGGACCGATGTCTACCACTTTTGACATTTTGGTAATTGGAGGTAAGAATCTCACAGACTTTCCTGCCCAGCCTGGTTTTAAACTACAACCCTTAGATCTAAACCTTCTTAGTCGCTACAATTATAGGCTTGGCTCACTTTGTCCTTTATAAGTAATGATTTAAAACTGGGACCAGTGGCTCATGTCTGTAATCCCAGCTACTGAGGAGGCTAAGATGCAGAGAACCAAGGTTCCCGGTCAACCTAGGCAGAAAAGGCTATGAGATGCATTCCAAAATAACCAGTAAAAAGCTGGGCTGAAGTTATGACTCAAGTGATAAGAGCAGCAGCTTATCAGCCTAGAGTTCCTGAGTTCAAACCCCAGTACTGTTAAGAAAGAAAGGTGATTTACTATTGCTATTCTGCTAATAGCTTTAGTCTAGCATTACTTTAAAATAATTTTCAGGCAAATTCCCCTCCCCTCCTCCTTCGCCACTTCCCCCTTCTCCCCAGCTAATTTGTACTTCATGCCACTTTTGGGTTGCAGGCTACAGTTCACAAAGGAATGATCCCAATGGTTTCTGCTTCTATAATACGGGGATTTTTTTTTTTGTCGGTCATGGGAATTGATCTTTGGGCCTGAGCACTGTTCCTGAGCTCTTGAGCGCAGGGCTACCACCCTACCCCTTGGGCCACAGTACCACTTCCGGTTTTCTGGTAGTTAATTGGAGATAGATTTCCATGGACTTTCATAAATGGGCTGGCTTTGAACCTCAATTCTCAGGTCTCAGCTTCCTGAGAAGCTAGGATTACAGGTGTGAGCCACCGGTGTCCAGCAATGCTCAGTTTCATATTAGACTTTTGTGCTAATGTTTCCCTAGCTCTTTGGTATATGTGCAATACAAAGGGAGAGTATTTCTGCCAGTCCAGTCTGCACAGACTTTAGTGCCCAGGCTGGGTTTGAACCGTGATCCTCAGATCTCAGTCTCCCGAGTAGCTAGGTCTACAGGTGTGAGCCCAGCAAGGATTTTTGTGTTTAGGAGCTGAATCGAGGATTGGCAGGAATAGAATCCAGCAATGGTAGCTTGGGATACTGCTGAAGCTTTAGAAAGTTTGTATTTGAGCAGAGCTTGGTTTGTTGTCCAATTACAATGTATCTAATCATGAAAATGAAAAGTCACAGCTTTTGTAACCTTACTGTAGCTTCCTCTGGTTCCAGCTCAAATGGGGGGCGTGCAGATGTGCGGACAGTGGTGGCAAGCAATAGTCTCCAGTGTCTTCATAGTTATTTTCCTTATTGTAGCGGGCAATGAATTGCAAAGACAATGACTTAGAAGTCTCCAGGGAAATTCTCTCTAAGCCCTGCCCTCTCCTATGGAGAGCCTTCAGGGCACCTGAACTCCTTTTCTTCCCTTCTTCCTGCCCTGCACCCCGCGCGGCTGCACGCGCCCTTACTTGCCCCAACGCCCCAACTGTTGTCACCAGGCGAGGCTCCAGGACAGCGGAGCCATGGTCCCTCTGCTGGTGCTGCTCACCGCACTCAGCGGGCTGCAGGCCGACTCCAGTGAGTTGGGGTGGCAGGGTGGCCAGGGCTGCAGGCTGGGCAGGGCTTCGGGTGCAGGGTGGGCCTCCACCTTCGTGTCCGGGAGGCGGGTCCTGCCCTGCCACCTTCCTGCCCCCGGGTCCATGCTCCTCTATACGCTTTTGCCCAAACAAGGCGAATGGACAAAAGGGAAACCCACGCTTCTCCTCAACGTACACAGCGCCGTGACTGTGGACATGGGGACAGATAGCATCCGAAACAGCACGGGACCAAATCCCATCTTGACTACCGCAGCCTTTGACCCTCTCCACTGGAAATGGCACAGTAGACCTCCCATACTGTATGGGCCTTGCTGAAAATTGTCTTCATTCTGCTAGCCTGTGTTCACTTATTTCCAAGCCTTTTTATTCTCCTGGACTTTGGTACTTGGTATGAGCTGTGGAATTGCAAATGCACATGTGTTTTATATGTAAATGTGATATGTGTGTGTGTGTGTGCGTGCACATGTGATATATGTGTGCAAGATGTAGGTATACACACAGAGATGTGTACACACATATACACAGCTCTCTATGTGTGTGAGGCAGAGAGGAAACTCGAGGATTTGAGGTGCTGATAACAGGTCAGAAATTCATAGATGTGGTGATCGTATATACAATATGAAAGAAAGATTATTTAACCATAGCGGTGAATGCAGGGAACAATTGCAGAATTAGGCCTAGAAATAAATAATTTAAAAAGTCAGATATCAAAATAATATCACTTATTTCTATTTTTAGATACACATAAGATCTACCTGCAGATCACAGTTCCTGAGAAGATTGTATCACCAGCTGCAAAAAGACATCCAGAATATAATCCAGACAATAATGTAATTGGGAAATGTTCTCTTTATAGTTTAGATTCGGATGGATTTACTCTAACATCAAGAGCCAAAGCTGTTGAACAGAGGTTGTAGTCAGCATTGGCAGCTCAGAGAAGCTCAACACCCAGCCATTTTGTATGTGCGTGCATGGGTCTGTGAGTGTATGGTGTGTGTGTGTGTGTGTGTGTGTGTGTGTGTGTGTGTGTGTGTGCGCCATTGTAAGGGCTCTTGCCCAGCTTTTTTTACTAAAGGTTGACAGTCTACCACTTGAGCCACATCTCTACTTCCAGGCTTTGCTGGTTAATTGGAAATAAGAGTCTGTCTGATTTGTCTGCCCAGGCTGGCTTTAAGCACCAATCCTCAGATTTCCAACTCAAGCTAGGATTACATGTGGGAATGACCAGTGCCTGGCTAGCATTCAGCCTTTTCATGTGCCCATCATTGTGCATTATAGATTGGTTCCAGTAGGGATAAAGGACTCTGAGATAAGATTTTCAAGCACACATTTTAAGGGAGTGGCAAAAAGCCTGGGTTTCCCCCAAGAACCAAATTAGGATGAGTCAGGCTATCTGAGATGGGCACAGTACCTGGGAGGGTATCTCTGAGCCCCACAAGACGACAGGCAAGTTTCCTTCAGAAGTGTGAGCAGCCATGTTATGCAGGTGCAAAGTCTCTCTACCTGCTTCATAAAGCTTTAAGTATTTACATGGGAAGAGAGACCAATAAAATGGTCATGTGTTGTTAATCTGGTCAACTTGTGAAAGCACAAATTAAAACATAATACCTTCTTTGGCTATTCTTGTTACAGCTTGCTTATCTTATTACAATAGCAGGGAAACCATATTTTGTCCATCTCAAAAAGCAGTAAGTAATTATACTTTGTCCCTTCAAATTTTAATTCTTTAGTCTTTTGAGTTAAAAATAGTTATGATTAGACTCATTTTAAGCTAAATATATTGATAACTGTTGTATATCGAGTATTAGTTAAGTCCAAGGCAGGAAAAAGAGTTAGGAATTTATAACACAGGAAGGTACATTCAGGTATATTAACCAAAACAGCGTTTTATAATAGGGTATTGTAATCGTGATAAAACAAAGACAGTAATAAGTGAAACAAAACAATAGCAATAAGAATAAAGTTGAAGTCTGAAGTCAGAGACAGGTTTTTGAAAAAGGTATGAGTTGGGCTGAAAGTTTGGTAGAGTGCTTGCTTAGCAGGAAGACCCAGGTTCGAGTCCTCCATACCACATACATGGAAAAATGGTGGAAGTGGTACTCAAGTGGTAGAGTACTAGCCTTGAGAAAACCAAAGGACAGCACCTAGGCCCTGAATTCAAGGCCCAGAACTGGCAAGAAAAAAAAAAAAGGTATAAGTTGACCTATGTGCCAAGGGAAGATAACCTCTAGCTATGTAAAGAAGAGGGATAGGATAGGTGAGGGTGATATTTTATTTATAGCAAAAAACGATTTGCAAAACAGGAAAATGTAAAATAGCTTTCAGTGTGTACAAATGTTCATGAAAATTATGAAGTGATCTACTTTTCTGAAGGATAGAGGTGAAGGATTCTGGAAAATCAGGCAAGTGACAGATGTTTACTGACATTGTAAGGAGATTGTATTTGCATAGTTAAGTCAGGTATTGTAGGGTGTATTTCAGGGAAAATAACTGGAGGAGGTTGACTAGTTATATGACTAATTTTTGGTGGGTGGTGAAAGCACATAGAAGTTACAGCTGGGAAAAAAACTTTGGTCGACCTCAGATGGGGTTGAGTGGCTGCCTGGAAAACAGCAAGGGATTGCAGTTAATTTATTTGCTGCTCAAGAAAACAGATTATTGTATAATCAAAGGTGGGAGCGGAACAAGGGTGATTTATGTGTGCAGAGGGGCAAGTTTGAATTGTAGTCCTCTGTCCTAGTGGATTGTTTTCAACTAGAAATATGAACATAGGAATTTAAATCTCTTAGAGGCATCAGTAGGAAAATAGAACAGTAAATATTAGCTTGGTTATATTATTAAATATTATAATATTAAGGTAGCAGACTATTTTAAAGAATGAACAGATTAGTGGCTAATGTCTAAAGCTTAGATAAAAACAATAATTCTAAGCAAGCACTCTACCACTAAGCCACAGTCAGAGCCAAAGAAGCATAAACACCATAGTTTCCCTCATTTGTACATAATAATTAGTACATGCCTACGATAGTCCTAGCAGAAGTTCACAATAGCCCAATAGCTATGTACATCTGAGCATATAAAATGATGCTAACCCAAATGATCTCCATGATATGTAAACAAGAGGGTGTTTATTTTTTGTGGTTGGTTGTTTTTTCAGTTATTTCTTTTGTATTTTTTTTCTCCTCTGGTTTATTCCTTGTGCTTACTGTACCCTCTGATTTCAGTAGCCTCTGTCTTGTTTCCCTAATTTGGGGAAGGGAAGAGGAATCGTGGAAATGGTGGGAAAAAGGTGAACCAATGCAACAGCGATACTCACTAGACACTATGTTGGAAATGAACTTTATAACTTGGGGAAGAGGGAAAGTGGAAAAGAAGGGGTTAACACTGAAATGAAATGTATGCATAACCTTACTTATGTAACTGTAAATCACCTTTACAATAAAATTAAAACAAACAAAACAATATTTCTGGGACAGAAAAAAATGTAGCCAACACGGGAGATCAGGGAGAATCTTGGAATAGGGAGAGAAGGGAAAAAGTAAAATATATACCACATGGTGTACATTTAAGGAGTTTGTAAACTAAATGGTTAAACAGTGCTGAAACTCAGTGGTTAAATTTAGTTTTCAAGTAGACAGTAGAAGTCCATTACAGTAATGATTTTTAAAATTTTGAAATGCTGGTGATTAAGGGTAGGACATTTTCCAAAGTGAATAGAATTGGAAAAGAAGAGACTGTATGTGACTTCTTCTTGGATCAAATTTATTGGGAATTGAAAAAGAAATATTGGTCATAACAGGGTTATTTAGGAAGGATCTGGCTTGAAAATAACATTTCTAAATAGCACTACAGTAAAATAAAGCTTATAATAAAGAGGAAAAGTTTTAAGTGGTAGGAAAGAGTTGTTTTTGTAGACTATGGCACAGTATGGGATCTGTAAGGATTCACTTACTGGAATCCTATAAAGAATTCATCTAGGTAACAGAGGTTAGTCATCCTTTGCAAATAAAGAAAGGAGTAAGGTGGGCACAGAAGATGGAAAGCTGGGAGGACATGAAAGTTTTATCTGGCTTCAGGAGTGGTATCATCTTTTGGTTTTTGATGGCATCAAGGTTGAAACTCAGTAAGGATTTTGTGCGTGTTATACTGGTGCTCTACTGCTGAGTCATGTCTCTTCCACTCCTCTTTTGCTCTGGTTAATCTTCTGGAGCTTTCAGCCCCATTCCCCTTTTCTGGTGGTTAATTGGAGTCTCTTGATCTTTAGTGCCCGGGCTGGCTTTGAACAGTGATACTCAAGATCTCAGACCCCTGAGTAGCTAGGATTACAGGTGTGAGCTACCAGCACCCGGCTTTAAAGTTCTTCAACAAAACATTCTTGTTAATTTTGTTTTGCATTAGTTCCTAAAGAGGGGCAAAGAATTCAGCTGTTGGTTGAGATGCAGTCTCACAAACTTTTTGCCTAGTCTGGACCCAAATGACAATTCTCCAAGTCTCCTCTTCCCAAGTTGTTAGGATTTCATGTGAGAGACTCCGTATACAACTTTTGGAATAGTTAGCAAGAGCTATGAAAGAAAATTCTGACCATTGTTATTATGAAGAGTCTGGAACATAGCTAAGGTTAATGACTATGATGTAAGACCTAATATTTCAGAATTTTCTGCTAAAATCACATTTTTGAGACTGAAGTATAGCGTCTGAAATCAATGAGCATTAAATATTAAATATTTGCAAGTTTTAGACTAAATATTGGGATTTGTACTATACATTTTCCTGATATACCCAGTGATTTTAATTGTTCATTAACCAGCATTTTAGTATTATATCTCTCTAGTTAAAAGATCACTCTCAGGGGGAGGGAAATGGGGATCAAGACATGAGAAAGGGTATCAATGTATGTGAAGTAATGCATGTTTTATCTGGTGAATATAATGTAACCCTTCTATTAATTACAATAAAAATATATGAAAAAAAGATCATTCTCAGTATCTCAGCTTAAAGTAACATGGAGATATCTGGGCAATAGGCTATTTCTAGGTTTTAGATTCTTCAGCACATATAAAGAATTAATTTTCTATTTTTCAGTTTCATTTGAGCATGTTTTTGTATTTTTCTCTAGATCATTTTTATCTCTAAATGCTCTTGTTCATTATTATGACCAAGAGGGCACCAAACATTTCCAGACTTTGTTAGGTCAGGTAAGCCTTTTTTTTTTAACTTACAGATTTCTTATTTGGGGTTTACTTGGGAAAGAAAATCTATAAATGTCTATAATGACAAGAATATTATTTGATACATTTACTGAAATTGAATAATCCTCTTAAATATTATAGTAGGTAAAGTAATAAATGAAATGTATTTTAGGGTACGTGTTTTTAAAAAAGAGTCATCCCCCTTTTTTTCTTTGTGTATTTTTTAGATGAATTGCAATTATAATGGATATGTTGCGGGGTTTCCAAATTCTCTTGTGACCTTCAACGTTTGTTCAGGACTCAGGTTGTATACTGTTTAAAGACGATTAACTTGCTGGTGTTATCCCTGGCTGGTCCTATGCATAAACCTTCCATGTGCCTCTTCTAGTTCTATAATTACCTTTACATTTCCATTGCTCAAGCACAAAATCAAGGACTAGTGCCATGTGGTGGCCTCCCCTGAGCCTCACTGGTCCTGCTATCCTGCCACTGTGGAATAGTGGGAGGATTTGCTGCTGGATGCTCTGGGTTATGGCCAGGGCAGGCAATACTGATGAGGCTCTTGTCTGTTGTATACTTTCCCCAAGTTCTGTTTTCACCCTACAGCTCAATTTCCTAGAAATTCCTAGTTGTATTACGTCTGTGGCCTCTGCATTTGTTCATATTTGTTGATTAGCCACAACACAAATAATCTAGATCATTTAAATATTAGGGAAGAAATGGGTGTATCAAACATAAGGCAACTGAGATCTGGAAGAAGCCTGCGAGGAAGTTACAGACTAAAGGTGTACAGACCCAGCAGGCTTGAACGGAAAGTCAGCACACTGAAGAGGAATCTTTCCCTGATTAAGAACTGAAACCCATGCCAATAATATATTTTTCTAACAAAAGAGTATCATCTAAATGTTTATAATTCAATCAATATTATTGTGAACATTAATTACAAATAACATTAATATCACCAATATTTATTAGTTAGTTAATAATAACATGTTGATACATAAAGAAAACAATATGAATACTAATATGATTATCTTACTATGTATTGTTATCTTAATATTTCTTAATATTATTATTTCTATGATTATTATCGTGTGTTATAAATATTTATTATAAATATTTGTAATTGAATGGAATATCTATCTTGTAATTGGGTAGTCTATTTCCAGTACAAGGCCTCAACGACCTAAGAGACAAAGTGGAAAAACAAAGATGGCTTTTAATTTAAAAGCAATTTGGGTCAAAATTTCTCATAAGAATCTTACAGTTTTGGTAGTAGCATCATTACTGACTTTCTTTGATTATTTTTAATATTCAGGGGCACAATACAGTTTAGAAACGTCTCTTATGGAATTAAGCCAATGGAGGCTGCCTCAGGCTTTGTTCACGTGGTTTATCAAGAGAGCAATGGTAATACAACAAATATTCCTGTCTTAGGAGAAGGTGACACTTATGACTGGTTTAATACTGTACACTATCAATCCAGAAAGAACATAGATGTAAGTGATAACCTTGTTAACGTATTTTATGGAATGAAAAATGATGTTGCAAACAAAATTTGAAGGGTGATTTGCATGACCTCAGTAACTGGGAAGTGTCTTTTCATTGCTGTGTGTATCATTTGAGATATCTTTCAAAACAAGGCTTTTAGCTCCAATTAACCATCAGAAAACCAGCAGTGGAGCGGTGGCTCAAAGTAGTAGAGCTGTGGCCTTAAGCGAAAAAGCTCAGGGAAAGTGCCTAGGCCCTGGGCACTATTAATGTAAAATCAATAGTCTTTTTTTTCTCAATTGCTCAGATAATTGAGATAAAAATCCTAAGTGTTTGTTTTAGGAGCGTTCCATAGTGGGTAATTTTATTGGTTCACATGAGCTTTGGATAAAAGTGCTGACTCCTTCTTCTAAAAAGACACAAAACTGTCTCTAGTGAACTGCTATTACTTATAATTGAACTGCTATTAATTATAGACTTTAGTATTTTCTTTAATTTTAAGTAGTTTCAATTCAACATATCAGTTTATAAGTTCAATGCATTTGCATTATTTGCTAAATGTAGTTGTGTGTGTGTGTGTGTGTGTTACTAGTCTTGCGACTTGAACTCAGGGCCTAGACACTGTCTTTGGGCTTTATTAAGGCCAGGTCTTTACCACTTGAGCCACAGTACCACTTCCAGCTTTTTCTGTGTATGTAGTACCAAGGTATTGAACCCAGGGCTTTGTGCATGCTAGGCAAGCATGCTACCATTAAGCCATGCTCCTGGCCCCCAAATGTAGGTTTTAAACTATTTATTGCAGAAACTCCTACCATAGAAATTATACAAATGATCAGAAGGATAAGACGGCAATGCTCTTGTTATAAAACTAAAATTTCAATTATTACAAAAACAGAATTTCCTAGGTTTTCTATAGCTTGGAGAGTCTAAGTAGAAGCGGTCACTAATCCCAGTGCTTCTGAAATGGAATCCTCTGAATAGCACCTAAGTAATTTTTTTTTAAAATTTGAAACAGTCTATTATGGAAACAGCAACATACCTTTCAGTTTGTGTCATTTTATGTAATGTCAATAAAAGATAAAGTTTTATAAATTCTTCAAAATTCTTCTTCCATATTTTCCAGGGTAGCAGACTTTCCAAGTTATTCCCCCGATCTCTTCAAATAAATATTGTTGTGGAAAAACATCTGGTATGTCCTATTTCATGTATTATTCTTTACCTGTAGTTTGAGTTTACTAACATAATGAAAATTTTCAATCAATTGTATCCTGCACTTTCAATTTTATTGTGTATTTTCAAATAATGAATTCTGAAAATAGTGAATTTGTTTTTGTTAACTTATTTATCTTGCATATAGATAAGCACTCTAATCACTTTGTGTGTGTGTGTGTGTGTGTGTGTGTGTGTGTGTGTGTGTGTGTGCGCGCACGCGTGCGCCTATCCTGGGTTTGAAGGGAGTGCCTGGACATGGTTCCTGAGCTTTTTTGTTCAGGGCTAATGTTCTACCATTTGAGCCACAGCTCCCCTTTGGGCTTTTCCATAGCATATTGAAGATAAGAGTCTCACAGACTGTCCTGCTTGGCTGATTTTGAACTGTGATCCTCACATGTCAGCATCCTGGTTCTTGGCTTCTAATTACTTTTAACAGTGAACCATTGTAATTTGACAAAGTTTGTGGGCTATTTTTCCTGGGTTAAAAAGACTGCATCCTTCAAGAAAGCATAGATCCCATCCTCCATACCCTTCAACTCCATCATCAGATTACAATTTAACTACTTCAGCCTAATTAGAAGAGAAGTCTACAAAACAAATGTTCCTCTTCTTGCCATCCAAAGGAGAAAACAAGTTTACCATTGGTTTCCTTCTCAGTTTTCCACAAATGAACCAAACAGGAAAAAAAGAGAAATAATTTCACATTGAGAATTTGTAAGTATACATATGAATTCAGGCTATGGTTGGGATTGAAATCCATGATACTAAATTTGTCCCAGATTGATTAGAACTGAGGATATTAGATGAAAGTGAATAGTGCACATCTCTGGAGATCTGTCACTTCAGATACCTCCCATTACCTTCAGATCAGAATCATTCATACACAGCTTCCAGTCCATAAGGAAATGAACAGCACAAACCAAAAGTAAGATGGGCATGGTATCTCACATTTGCAATCCTAGATACTTTGGAGGCTGCAGTAAGAAAGATAGAGGTTTGAGGCAATTATCTCCAATTAGCCACTAAAACAGTCAGGAGTGGAACTGCAACTCAAGTGGTAGAGTGCTAGCCTTGAGTAAAAGAGCTCAGGGACATTGTCCAGGCCCTGAGTTCAAGCCTTAAAAGCAGCATGTGCCCCCCCCGACTTCCCCCAAAAAAACAAACAAAAAATGTGAGGCAAGCAGATTTTTCAGTAAAACTGTAAGAGTAAAGGTAATAAAGGGAAAGAAAATGATACATCTAGCATGTTTGTCATAAATGTGGGATACATTAGGAGGTAGGGTGCAACTAGGAGTTAAGATAACAGCATTTTAGCTCAAATATATAAATGCTGCACTTAAAACCTAAGGAAAAGTGAACAGAAATCCAAACCAATGGTTATACAAGACATGAATACAGACGTTTTGTTTACAATTGACATATTTAAAAATACCATACAAAGGTCTGGGATGTAGCTCCGTGGTAAAGTGCTTTCCTAGAAAGTGCAAGGTCCTGGGTTTGATCCCCAGTACAAAAAAAGAAAAGATACAAAAAAAAGAAAAGATAAGGAAAAAGTGAAAAAAATAGTATACATAATGTAAAATAATGAAAAGAACATATAAATAGAAATTTAAGACAACTTTTAGATTAATATCAAAATCAACATTGATAAGTATAAACTATTTATAGCAAGACACTCCAAAATTTGGTAGCATAAACAAAAATCTATTAATCTATTCATTTGTCAGTCCTTGTATTTGAACTCAGAGCCTACCTAATCAAGAAGGTAGTCTACTACTTGAGTCAAACTCACAGCCCCCAATTTTTTCTTTGGTTGGGAGCCTAGAGATAATTTTGTTCTTTTGCCAATTTTGATTTTTTTAAGCCTCACTTGGTGGCCTTTGTTAATACATTTTCTTTTAAAAATGGAACACACTTCCTCTTTTTATATAATTACTCTTGTACCAATTACTTTTAATCCAAATATTCTTTTTTACTAAAATTCTAAATGCACAGGGATAAGCATAAGGAGCTAACATCTACCCCAGTAAAATAAAATATATATGGTCTTTGGCTTAGATGAAATCCATTGGTGAGCTTGCTGGTGAAATTCACATCCTACTCTTTCTAAAAATGATCTACTAGTAGTATATTGCTCAGGATTCTCATAGGGAATCTATTTATCTATCTATCTATCTATCTATCTATCTATCTATCTATCTATCTATCTATCTATACCAAGGGGTTTGAACTCAGGGCTTCACTCTTCTTGCTCAGCTTGCTTGCTTAGCTGGCATTCTACTGATTTTTTTCTGGTTAATCGAAGTTAATTCATAGAGTGTTTTGCTCATAATATTTAGGTCTGGCTTTTAGTCATAATCTGGATTTTAGCATCCCGAGTAGCTAGAATTATAGGTCTAATTCTTCATTTGTCTCCAGTAGTATTTCATCAAGTAGAGATTTATGTCTCTCTCTCTTCTTTGATCTAGTCTTTTGTAATGCTTTCCATTTTGCTTAGCATATTTTTTAGCTCATGGACTTATGTTGTAACTTAAACTTATTCTTCCTATCTTTCTGCTAAATTTTTCAGGTGGAAATCTAACCATTGCCCTTGAAATACATTGAATGTTCTTAAAACAGCTGCTTTAAATTCACCCAACAGTTTTCCTAGTGTTTCTATCTGTTCAGTGTCTGGTATCTTCTTTGGGTTGTAAGGTCAGATCACCATTCCCTGAAAGTTCTTGATGTTTGCTACCATGTGATACCAGCCACATGTGTTAACACCAAGGATATATATATATATATATATATATATATATATATATGCAAAGATATTTATTATAGTCATTGCAATTTGGACTTGTACATGTCTCTCCAAAATTTCAAGCAAGCTGCTAATTTTATTTAAGCCTATCATCACTTCTAATATTTCAGCCCGGGAAACTTTGAGGCTCTCATTAGGGAATTCTACGAGACTTTAAAGAGGAGGTGGGGGAAAGGCAATCAATCCTACACAAATCCTTCCAGATAATACCCAATTACAGAATTCTTGGCTTATTTTGTAAAGTCAAATCTTTAACACTCCTTCTTACAGAGGCATAATAAAATATTCACATATGTATACATGAATACCAAAGAAAGTGGAACAGTAGTTTAGAATTATATAATGTAGTGATCAAGTGAACATCAGAAAAAGTCAGATGATTCTTTCAGCTGATGCTGAAGCAAAAGAGTAGAAGAAGCCAATTATAAGGAAAATTTAGGATGTGATTCAGTTTATAAATCTCAAAGAGAATTTATACTAATATCAAAAAGCTGGGGCACAGTAGTCAGCACTTGTTTCTACTCTGTTTCTTTATTATTATGTGATATACCATTCGTAAGTGTTCATGTCAATCTAAATAAATTACAATCAAGATCTTTAAGTAATGTATGCATGCTTAGGTTCACTGAAGCTACTATATAGAAGGAACATAAAATATCATCAAGCAGGTAAGTAAAGACAAGTTGAGAGCTAGGTGCCAGTGGCTCCCATCTGTAGAATCTTAGCTATTCAGGAGGCTGAGAATCGAGGATGGCAGTTCAAAGCCAGCTCAGGCAGGAAATATTATGAGACTTTTATCTCTAGTTTATCTCCAGAAAACCAGAAGCGGTTCTGTGGGTCAAGTGGTAGAATGCTAACTTTGAGCAAAATTGCTCAGGGATAGCACCCAGGCCCAGAGTTCAAGCAACACAACCGACAAATAAGGGGGAGGGGAGAAAAGAAAAAAGAAAAGGTGGTTTATATACATAATGAAGTATTGCTCAGGAAATCCTGTGTCACATGACAACAGTGGTGAATCTGGGAGGCCTTATTCCAGGCTAAATAAGCTAGTCACAGAAGGATAATTCCAGTCAAACTCCCAGAAATAGGAGACTTATGGTTTTAAGGACCATGGCACAGGAAGCTTGTTCCATCAATGTAAAAGTAAGGCAGTCTAAAGATAAATGTTTTCTGTGCAGCACAGTACTTATTATTAACAATTCAGTTTTTGTTGAGTAAATCACATGTTAAGTATTCTCAGTACAAAAGAAAAGGAAGTTCTTGTGAAAAGCAGACACATGAGATTAAATGTAGCAGCACTGAATAAAAAAAGAAAAAGAAGGGAGTTGTCCTTAACAGGCATTAAAACATTTTATGGAACATTTTAATTTAAAACATTGATGAGGTCACAGAGAATATATAGCACCAATACTATTACATAAACAGAATTTTTTAAATCTAGCAATAGACTCAAGGTCGTTTAGGATTATAGAGTGGTATATAGATCTCGAGCTACATTTCAGCTTTTATCCTAAACTAAATTGTGACTAAAAAAATCTTCATGTGTTAAATGAAAACATGGAAGCACTAGTATTAGACAATGCACAGATTTGATGCTATCAGTTTCCTCTCCAGACGGCAGTGTCTACAAATTCTTATGTTGCACTTTCAATTGATTTTGCTCAATGTGTTTTTGGAGACTTTCTCCTTGGCCCATGCATTATTAAGAAATGTACTGTCTCGTTTCTCAGGTGTTTGGATATTCTTTTCTATTTTTTCATTGTGGATAGGAAATATACTTTATGATTCTATGTTTTGAATTTGTTTAGATCAGTGTTGTGTTTAAAGAGAGGGTCCGGAGGGAGGGTAATGGGTACCAAGACATGTGAAAGGGTATCAATGTATGTGAATTAATGCATCCTCTATCTGGCAAATATCATGTAACCCTTTTATTAATTACAATAAAAAATATTTAAAAAAAGAAATAAAAAAAGAGATGGTCCAACTTGTGTTTGTTGCATGAAGGCTAAAATATATGCAGAATGTTACTGGAGCTCCTGGTGACTGAAGTCCCGTCTCCTCGGGGGCACCGATGGGAGAGCTGGAGGACTCTTGATTGTCATCTTGCTCCCTTTCTCCAGTACATGAAACATTTGGAATCTTCTCATTAAATATTTTGTGTAAAGTCAATATTGTCATAGCAGTGTGTATTGTCTGAATTCCTAATGGAATATCATGCTATGACTACAGGATAGGATATGGTATGCTTTAAAAGATGTGGTAGGTGAATTCTATCTCTAGTTTTTTAAAACATAGCTTGTGTTTTTCAGTTTGACTACATGGGCTCGGACACAAAGGCTGTAACACAGAAGGTTATTCAGATTGTTGGCCTTGCTAACACTGTAAGTTTTAAAAACCATATTGTGTATTTTGTAAATACATAGGTAAAAAGGGTATGATATGTGTATAGTATTTTGCGAAGCTCTTGAAAAACTCTCTGTAACCAAATAGATCCAAGTTTAACATGATGGTCAAGTGGACTTAAGATTTCTCCTTTACCTTTGTTTTTTAGATGCTTGCCCAGTTAAAACTAAGTGTTGTAATAAATTCCATTGAAATCTGGTCAAATAATAATAAGATTCGAACTGAAGGGAGAGTTGATCGTATGTTAATTGATTTTTTAGAATGGAATCGTGATCATCTTGATGATTATGACATGTATCAAATGACATACTTATTTGTGTAAGTATAATATTCTGTATTTTATATCACTGAAGGAATATTCCAAAAATAATTTATGTGGTAAGTGTGACAATCAACAATTACATATACCATACTTTGCAGATTTGATGATGACTTGACAGATACCATATATTAAAAAGCATAAGCAAGCTAAATGTTTGTGTGTATGTGCCAAGATTGGGGCTTGAACTCAAGGTCTTGGCACTTGCCCTTAGTTTTTCACTCAAGACTGGTGCAATATTGGGGCTTGAACTCAGGACCTGGGTACTGTCACTTACCTTTTATACTTAAGGCTGATGAGCCATTCTTCCACTTGTATCTTTTTGCTGGTTAACTGGAGGAAAGAGCCTTGGGGATCTTTTTCTTCCTAGACTGGCTTTGAATCCTAATCCTTAGAGCTCAGCCTCTTGAGCAGCTAGAATTTCAAGTGTGAGCCACTGGAGTTCAGCTTAAGCTAGAATTCTTTGCCCCTCTTTAGGAACTAATGCAAAACAAAATTAACAAGAATGTTTTGTTGAAGAACTTTAAAGCCGGGTGCTGGTAGCTCACACCTGTAATCCTAGCTACTCAGGAGGCTGAGATCTGAGGATCACAGTTGAAAGCCAGCCTGGGCACTAAAGTTGGTGAGACTCTTTTCTCTAACAAACCACCAGAAAACTGGAAGTGGTGTAGTGGCTCAAGCACTAGTCCCTGAGCTCTTCAGCCCAAGGCTAGTGCTCTACCACTTGAGCCATAGTTCCACTTCTGTTTTTTTGTTTGTTTGTTTTTGGTGGTTAATTAGAGATAAAAGTTACAACAGACTTTGATGCCTGGGTTGGCTTTGAACCTCACCCCTCAAATCTCAGCCACATGAGTAGCTAGGATTACAGGCGTGAGCCAGTATTGCCCAGCTTCTAATTAATTCTAACATTCTGTTTTGTAATAAAACAAGTACATTAAGCTGCCATGAATCTCATGTGCCAAAATCTAATTACTTTTAGATAATAAATGAATAATGAGACCATGAAATGCTAAATTTGGGGGACTGTGAACACAGAATGAAAACCATAACTATTAGTTGTGTTTGCCTCATAATTGTTAAACTTTGTTTGCTGCTCTGAAAAGTATTATTTAGTAATAATACCTTAAAATGCACTAATATGTAAAATTATTTAGTTTTCAGGAAAATCCTACTCAATCAGGCTCTGCATTTCCAGGAAAAATATGTGATAAGAATTACAATGTAGGAATTGCTGTGGTATGTAACCAGTCATTACCTAATTTCCTCTCATTAGTTCCTATTTCAGAATGTCCTAAGTATTTTGAAGTGTGAAATCTATTATCAAAGCATTTATACATCTCTACAGTTGCCATCACAGTGGTATCTCTCATGAGTTTTTGAAAATTGTAGTTTAGCTTTTCACTACACAATATTTTTGATTGCTTATCCTTTATTCATGTTTTAGTATCCAGAAGGGTTCTCTTTAGAGTCATACACCGCCATTTTTGTGCAAGTGCTGAGCCTTGGTATGGGGTTAACTTTGGATACATCCCATGCCTGCTATTGTCCACGAGGTGTTTGTACAATGATGCCCAAAGCAGTGTAAGTAAGATCCTTTCCTTTATCAAATACATATATAGGATTGTATTGTTATTTTAAACAATTTTAGTTTTCTTTATTTTTTTCTGTCGGTACTGGAGCTTGAAGGACTCATCCTTCGCTACTTTACTCAAAGCTGGTACTCTTCCATTTGAGCTAAAGCCCCATTTCAAGCTTCATTGTGGTTAGCTGGAGGTATATTTGTGTGTGTGTGTGATATGTAGAGAAATTTAATATACTATTATAAATTATTCATATATATTTACACATATAAATATATATAAAATTTGTATATAATGTATCCATATGGATAGTTTATGACTTATAAAATCTGTGTATATATACACACTCAAAATATAGATGTTTATATACATACATACATATATATAAACACACATATATGCATATCTATATATATATCCACATGTAAATACATATCTATGTATTTGTGGGGTTTTTGCCAGTCTTGGGGCTTGAATTCAGGGATGGGCACTGTCCCTGAACTTTTGTGCTCAAGGCTAGCATAAGTATGTATATACATTACATATGTATGGAGAGAGAGTGAGAGAGAGAGAGAGAGAGAGAGAGGAGAGAGAGGAAGGAGCTGAACATCTGGGGGATATTTAGGAGTAGAGTGCAGCACTGGGGCCTTGAAATTAATCTTTTACAGGTATCAAGAGATTTCCACACTTAGCAATGCTCTAACCAATCCAGATAAGGTAAAGAACTTATTAAAGTTTCTCAAAGTTAGTAGGCCCTTTAATAGGCTAGTTAGTCTTCTGGAAGGTGAATCTTCACACTTCCATTGAGCAGGAAACCTACATCCCGTCCTGAGCACCCAACCCATGCCCAAGCATCTGTAGGCAGTGCTGCTGGCTTGGACTCCATGTCCAAAGGAAGCAGATGGTATAAAAGAAAATTTAAATATATTATTTTCCATTTTTTTGTAGTGGAGTTATAAAACTATAACATGTTATAGGACTATCAATACATTTGAATAGTGTGCTTATTGTTTTTACACAGAGCGTAATGTTTTGAAATGTTTTATGCAAACATCAAATTAGGGCAAAGTGAGAAATACATCCCAACAATTTTTTTTCAAGAACCTACTTTTACATTTCAGGAACTATGGGGGTGTCAAGGAGTTCAGCACGTGTAGCTTGGATGAATTCAAATACCTTACGTCTCAGAACAGTTTGGCATGCCTTGAGGAAAACCTTGTTGAAAGGCAAGCGAAACCACCCGCTTCAGAATGTGGCAATGGAGTGGTCGAGAAACCAGAGCAATGTGATTGTGGCCCTCCAACGGTTGGTGCAAAACATCTCAATTTCTTATGTGTGTATGGTGCTAAGAAAAGAAGTTGGAAACTTTATCATGTTTTAGGATGATATATTCGGGAACCATATTTTTCTTTTAGGAAGATGGTAACCTTTAAATCTACTTTAGTCTTTTTTTTCTCCAGTGTTGGGACTTGAACTCGGGGCTAGTCCTCTAGGACTTGAGCCACAGCTCTACTTCTGGCTTTTTGGTGGTTAATTGGAGATATGAGTCACTTGGACTTTTCTGCTCAGGCTGGCATTAAACTGCATTCCTCACAACCAGCCTTTTTAGTAGCTATGTTCCATTGCTGCCTGGCTGGTTTTGTAAGTTAATGCATTGGTCTTTCATGGTTATCTTTAAATATTGTTTTCTAGCTTGACTTATTGTGTATATCAGCTAAAAACTTAATGATCATCAAGATTGTCTTAAACTGTCAAAGCAATACACTTTTAATAACAAATAGTAACAAAGGCACACACAGCATTAGAAGGTAAAAACAACAAAAAAATTGGATCCAAGAGAACAGCTAAATGCTCTGTTGGTGGTAAAATATATCACTTGTAAAAAAATGATAAAACTATGAACTAAGATCAAAACACAGGAAGAATAAAAAGAAATATGACATCAGCAAGATGGCCAAGTGGAGCTGATTGAAGCTTACTACCTCCTAAAGCAAGAATTCAGGGAAGTGAGTCAATAACATTTCAAGTGCAGTTACCCAAGGACATTGCCAGGACATAGTAAAGGAAGGGCTAGATTGTGGTGCACAGATATTAAACTACTGAATTCTGAATCCAGAAGGAAACATCTTGCTTCACAGCTGGGAGTATCTTTTTGCAGGAAAAGGTAAGTGGAGGCTTCCTATGGCTCTAATGACACTACAGTATTTGATATTAGTTGGGTAATCTCCATAGTCCATGAACCAAGATCTCCACATGTGAGCTGCTACTGCTTTCTGCCACAGTAAAACCAGAGCAAATGTAGGTACTCTATGTCATTTCCATGGTCCCACCATCACTGAACTACACTCATAGATAGTAAGTAGTATGACATTGCTCTGTCAGGTGCTATAGTTACCTGCCCTGTAGGAACAAATTAATTAGAAAGTATTCAGTTTTCCTATACCAGATGCTTCTTTAGCCTACCACTAGCTCCTTAGAGTTGAGGACCAACAGAGAAACTTTATCCCCAGAAATCTAAACTGATGTGGCATCTTTCACAACAGAGAAACAGAGACTTATCTGGGCACCCGGAAAGTCCAGCATCTTTGTGTCTGGACTAGTTCTCCACAGTTTGATTGGCTTACTCTCTCCCCAAGTAATGGAACTACCTTGCCACCATTCCCTGATCCCCAGTGTCCATTCTACAGCTACTTCTCACCATGTCTGAATACCACTGCATTTTTCAGCCTTGCAGTGCCTAGATCATTGCTGTTCCCATTACTTCATGGGTTAAGTATCTATATGATATGTAAATTGGTGCTCAAGTTGTGCCCTCATCTTGGCTCAGCTGTGACCTTAATCCTGAGGCCAAAGCCATTGACATGGCCCTTTTTTTTCCAGAGGCATTCCAAGTCACCGTGAAATCCCAGATACACACTGACATACTAAGGAGGTCTTCAGGATTATAGTTCTAGTCTAGCTGGGAGACGGAATTTCCCATGCTTCAGTGATTAGATGCTAGATGTCATAGATGCTAGATGTCAATGAGACATAGCTAAGAATCTGAGATCTATAGCCATAGTAATAAGAAAAAAAAACAAGTTTGGTTCTGGTACAAAAAAATAGACGAAGACAAATTGAATGGGCTAGGAATAAACATATATAAATGGCCATCAGATATTTTGCAAGAAAGCCAAAATTATATGTTGGGGGGAAAAATAGCCTCTTTAACAAATAGTGCTTGGAAAACCAGACATCTGTCTGCAAAAGACTGAAATGACCCGTTTGGTACTTTATATGCTGATATTAATTCAATGGATCAAAGTCCTCAATTAAGACCTGAAACTTTGAAACTACTACCGGAATGAGGAGGAAAAACATGAGAACTTCTTGGCAGAGGCAAGGACTTCCTGTGTAGAATTCCAGCAAACAGAAGAACTGACACATGAAAAACACTTTGACAATGTTTTACCAAGTTAAAAATACTTATCTATTTGACAGTTTTCTCTGAAGAAATAAAAACACATATCCTCAAAAATATTTTTATGTGATTCTTCAGCTGCTTTTTCCATGGCAGCTGAACAATCCATTCTACTTTTTCTTGTTTTTTTACAAAGTCAAAATCTACTTTATTTTTCATGTCTCATATGAAAGACAACACTTCAGAACTGGCAAGCAGCTTTACTTTTTCAAAGCTACAGGCAGCAAAGCAGGAGACAACAGGCTATGCACAATGCCTCCTTCTGATGAATGTGCTTACCCACCCAGGATACAAGAAAATATCCACCACATTTATGTCAGCCAAAATCAGGCTTGCTGAGGCAAAGGCTCTTTCATGGAGGATTCTAATCCTGGAAGGCTTCTCTTTCCGTGAGCTGCCAGTTCAATCTTCTCAACAAACCTCACATCCTAGGGATGGGTCACAAAGCTGATAATGGTGCCTGGCACCTTGCTCCCCATTCGGCCTACCCTCCTTGCTCTGTGGATATAATCCTGAAGGGTGAGGGGGCCAGCTCCACATGGATGCTGTCCAAGCCTGAGAAGCTATGTCTCTGCAGAGAAGTATGTCTTGGGGGTCTTTTTGGAAGCACTGGAAGATACTTATTGTCTTTTTTGCTGGCAATTGCCCCTGCAGCCATAGGTGTGGGATTCTTTTTTCTTTTTGTGGGTCAGAGGGCTTGAACTTGGCCTGGGCGCAGTCCCTGAGCTCTTCAGCTCAAGGCTACCACCCTACCCCTGGGCCTGGGCATTGTCCCTGAGCTCTTCAGTTCCAGGCTACCGCCCTACCCTTGAGCCAAGCCCCACTTCCCGTTTTCTAGAGCTTAAGTGGAGATAAGAGACTCAGGTCCTTTTATACCGGGCTGGCTTTGAAATTTGATCCTCAGATCTCAGCCTTCTGAGATATCCCAGCCAGTTCACAGTGCTAGAGCTGTAGCAGAAACCAGAACAGTCCCCCATGGCTGGTTCTTAACTGTTTTGTTATACTTCTAGAGGATCTGTACCAATTCTGCCACTTTCTCTGCTCCTTTCAGTTTCAGAAATGCCTATCTGACAGGAGGCGTGAGGCAGTGGAGGTTAGAGCTGGTGGTGGTGGTGAAAGAGTTGGGGCTGGCAAATTTACTCAGCAACTAGCCTACACCTTCAGGAAATGTGACTCCCACTGCACGAACTGAGCTTTGAGACTGAAGGGGTCTTAAGTCGGCTGGGCTTTCTGCTAGATGGCTTCTCTCCAGAATGCAATTTACCAGTTTCAGGAAGCTTTCACCCAGCCATGTGTCCGCTTCATCCAACACGAGGCGGGAGCGCTGTTCTGGGCTTGGCAGTTGACTTCGGAGCCGTCCACAGTGCTCCTGGAGCCGTCTACTAGCACCTCTGCAGAAGGGTTTCTAGACAGAGGCACGCCCAGCCCTCCACTAGGTCCGGTGGCCCAATGGCTGCGCTGCAGCCTGCATTTGTTGGGCTTCTTCTTGGAACAGGACCAGGACTAGGTTGTGGGGTGTGGCGATTCGGCTAGAGTCCTGGACAAGCCCGCCCAAGAGCCAGTGTAACGACCCCAGCAAGACACCACGCAGGGCCGCACCGAGTTAGAGCCTTGGTCCCCTTTGGCCATCCCCTTAGGCCATGGGGCCCATTCTATTATCATGTGAACAGAGAAACAAACGATGGCTTGACATTCTTTGGCACATCTCAGCAATCATGGAAGAATTTTTCAAAAAGATTATGCTGGTGGAAGGCAATAAGTTTCACAAGACTGTGTAGCAAGATTTTGCTAATTTGACATTCAAGAACGTGGACTTTAATAGTGGGCCAGAGGTTTGCAAAAGCAAGCAATGGAATTGATTTATATCTTGGTTATGGTGATATACATGGATGATATAATTTGAAGTTGTTAAATTTGGTGAAGAATACTAAGTTTTGCTTTTGCTGGGTGAATAATTCCTGGAGTGCCTAGATTTACTGATAAGTTATTATTTACTTAAATATTTGCTGATGGAATTTATGCTGTTGTGGCCAGTAGTTTGACCTTGTGGTAGAGTGCTCCCCTAGCATGCACCAAGACCCGGGTCCGAGTCCTCGGTACCACATACATAGAAAAAGCCAGAAGTGGTGCTGTGGTTCAACGGGTAGAGCTCTAGCCCCCAGAAAGCCCAAGAACAGGGCTCAGACACCGAGTTCAAGCTGAGGACTGGAAAAAAAAAGAATTTATGCTGTTGTTACACATATGTATAATATACACGTATACACACGCACACACACACACACACACATATATATATATATATATATATATATATATATATATGCACACATGATTCTAACTGTAGGACTCTACCTATTTGGGAGGGCAAAGAGCAAGAGTGAAAAAGAAAAATGGAAGGTGAGTAATTTCAACATATATCATAATTACACATGAAGATGCTATAAGGAATCTCAATTGAAACCTCTTGATCAATAGTGACTTAGGAGGTGTGGGGACAAAGAAAGCAATAAAGAGAGTTATTACAGTATACTACATTCAGGTCCAAAACTCCACAATGAAACCTCTTGGTAAAATTCATACTCACTAAACAATAAGAAAAAGAAACAGGCTCTGTTGGGGCAGTGGTATTATCAGGACAGGGCAAAGGCTGGCTAGTGGATAGGGTGAATAAAAAAAGTCAAATAACTTTATTTTCATATTTGAAACTAGAACAATTAAACCTCTTAAATTTGTTTTAGAAAGAATGAAGTAAAAGGAATGGATGGCTGAGGTTGACTAGCTATATTGTATGCAGGCATGGACTATCACAAAGACCCCCACCCTCTTGTACAGCTAGTGTGTGCTAATAGAAAATCATTAAAAATGGAAGGATAGTTTAAGTTCAAATTTCTTATTCATCACACAGTACTTTATATAGCTCAAATACAGAACACTTAATTAGTTCTACTTATCTTTAGGAGTTGGTATGAAGGAGAAGTGGACTACTAAAAAAATATTGATTCCTGTAAATCTCATTTCAAATGGGATTACTGAAGCTATGAAGGTTAGAGAAAGCTTAAACTTGTGAAGATGTGTATTGCTTCTTCATTTGATGACATTAATCAGATGTGATTAAATAACGTTTCTTTACAGAAGTGTACACATAAAAACTGCTGTAATGCTGCAGATTGTACCTTGAAACCCACAGCAAAATGTGGCTCTGGAGAATGCTGCTCCCAAGATTGCAAGGTTAGAGCCAATATGTATTGATAACAACATATTAGATACTGTGTGCGACTATCATATTTATATACAACTGCCTCTGATGCCATATTTCATTCAGCCATCTATCTTTCCTATATTTTCACAAGCATTGTCTCTGATGTTTCTTCTTTTCTGACTTGGCCTTCCATATCTTCCTGCCATAACAAATCTCCCTGTTTGCCTCCCAAGGCTAACATATCCCTGCAGTGATTTTTTTTTCGTATGGTTATATGATCTAACTGTGTAATTCAGAGGAATTTATCTTAATTCTTCTTGTTGACTAAATTGACTTCACAGCATTCTGGTAAATTCCAGTTTGTTGAAGATAGTCTTTTGTTTTTTTACAAACACTGAAGAAATCTCAACCAATAGATGGGCCATAAAAGATCCTAAACAAACTAAACCACAAATAGTCTTCAATTTCAGGAAGAATATGCTTTAAAAATTATCATAAGATTCAAAAGCAGTTGCAACAAACTGCTTTTCTCAAGAAAGTAGTGTTTAAATGATCCTTTCATGATTTATTCAAAGTTAACTGCACTGCTCTGATTTCCATCCTTTTAAATTTGTTGATTTTTGTCTTATGGCTCTTCATATTGATTATCTTGATAATATTAGTCAGAAAAAATTGAATATGTATTCATTTGGTGCCAGCTAATGTACTATTTATGGCCTGATTTTGTTTGGTAGTTCTGGAGTTTTAACTCAGGGACTTAATGCTTGCTAAGCAGTCAACCTTGTTTTGTTCACTGTCATGATTATTTTAATATATACAATTACAATTATTAACTTTCTTTTTGATGGACTAACAGAAATAAAAATGATGAAAAGAAATTTAAAAAATTGAAGACATAAATGAATGAAATAGAGACTATGGAACAATACAATCTCAAAGTGTTTGTTCTTTGATACAATTAAACCAGATAGACAACCCCCTTAGCCAAACAAGCCAAAGGAAAGAGAGAAATGTAAATTAATAAAAATCAGAGAGGAAAAGAGGGAACTATCACAACAGATATCAATATAATCCAGAGGAAAATAAAAGAATATTTTGAAAATTTTCTAATAATGTTATTAAATGTTGAAATAAATGTTGAAATGTTTTAATAAATTGGAAAAAATAGAATGCAATGTAATCATTTCTAGACACACGACCTGATAAAATTGAGTTGAGAAGGGTGTAAACAATTTGAGAAGATCAGTGATGATAATAAAAATAATGTCATTAGCAATAATAATGTCTGTAAAAACAGTACTCTAAAAAAGAAAATGCTATAATTAAATGGATTCACTACTAAAGTCTATAAAATCTTTATATTTTATTTCTATGATTCTATTTTATAATTTTTACTTACATGAAGAAAGGAAAGGTGGTCAATGAAGTTAAAATATTCAATATATATACATATATATATGACAGTAGAACTAGGAAAATTGGATGAATGGAGTTGTAAGAGATAGGGGAGAATGATGATCTTGGTCAAAATGTATTTTACTCAGACTCACGTGATGAACTCACATGTTGTACAACTAAAGACAATAATGTTCTAAGAAAAAAGAAAAAAGAGGAGATTGGTGGAAGATGGTGGCGGTTCAGGGTGAGCCTGAGCTCTCGACAAGATACCAGTTCTAGCATCATAGTGGAAAGTTTATACCCAAAGATGGATTCTAAGTAAGCTTGAGCACCACAGAGATCTCAGAGAGGAAAAAGGCAGAAAATCAGTGCAAGAAGACAGCATGTGGAGCAGAGCCAGCCACTTCCTGAACCTGAGAGATAACATAGTACATTAAAGACAACAATCACTCATTATATTGCTTTTGTTTCTATATTCTGGAGGTCCTTTCATTTAGTGTCATACTATATGGCCTTATGTATCTAGGTTTTGCTCTATTGTAAATCTCTGCTAGGAGAGTCCAAGGTTTCTACCGATTATGACAAATGAGGGAAACCATGCTTATCTTTGGAGTTTCTAGCCTCTTTCAAAATTACTCATTATTTTTAATTCAGTCCCCTAAATCTCTATGCAATTCTTGATAAGGTGACACAATTTTGTTCTCTTGTTGTTCCTAGCAACAATTAATAATCTTTTATTATATTCCCTTTCCCTCTTAGGTAATAGGAGTTAATGTCCTCTGTCGGAAATCAGTTGATGCAGAGTGTGATTTTGATGACTATTGTAATGGGAACGATTCAGACTGTGTACCTGACACTTTTGCTCGCAATGGACATCCCTGTAATAATGAAGAATCCTACTGCTTCAATGGAGCTTGTCGAATTTTTGATGAACAGTGTAAAAACTTAATCGGAGAAGGTAATAAACATAATTTTCTTCTTCCTAAAACCTGATTACTCCAAATTCTATAATTTATAGGGTAAAAATACAAACTTAATGTGAAGAACTAACAGCTTGTCTAGTTTATATATTAGTGTTAAAGGAAACCAACTGTGATTCTAGAGCTCTAGACTTGGGTAACAAAACTCAATGGCAGCCTGAAGGCCCTGAGTTCAAGCCGTGTGACTAGCACACACACAATCCACTCAAAAACTAAAACAAAATAGCAACAAAACAATCCTTAAATTTATATAAAATATACATACATATATATGCATATGTATGTACACCCGTGTGTATATATATATATATATATATGTGCATCTGTGTGTGTATATATAGAGATAATAGATATGGTTTTTAAAAGTTAGACCATTAAAGGAAAGCCATCTCATGGGATATTGGCCTTTTCAAAAATGCTTTGGTTGTAATATCTAAAGGTAAAGAGAAAAGCCAGGCATGGTGGCTCATGGCTGTAATCCTATCTACTTAGGAGGCTGAGATCTGAGGATCAAGGTTCAAAACCAGCACGGGCAAAAAAGGACCTGAGACTCTTATCTCCACTTAACCTCTAGAAAACAGGAAGTGGGGCTTGTGTCAAGGATAGGGTGGTAGCCTTGAGCTGAAGAGCTCAGGAACAATGCCCAGGCCCAGGGGTAGAGTAGTAGCCTTGAGCTGAAGAGCTCAGGAACAATGCCCAGGCCGAGTTCAAGCCTCATGATCCATAAAAAAATAGGTAATGAGAAAAATGGTAAGTAATAGAGCCTTAAGATGCCTTTGATTCTTAGAGACTAGGGTTTTTTTTGTCCAATTTCTATTGGCAGGTCAAGTTGTCATCAAAGAGGACAAAATTTTTTCTAGCTTTCTTGCTTTTCTTAGTCCCTTTGAAAATATTCACCTACAAAGTTGAGAGTTTCAGATTCTCTTACCTCCATTTATTCTTAGTTGCAATATCGCCTTTTTTTTTTTTTTTTTTTTGCCAGTCCTGGGCTTGGGCTCAGGGCCTGAGCACTGGCCTTGAACTTTCTCAAGGCTTAGCACTCTACCACTTGAGCCTCAACACCACTTTCAGCGTTTTTCTATGTAGGTGGTACCAAGGAATCGAACCCAGGTCTTCGTGCATGCTAGGCAAGCACTCTACTACTAGGCCAAACTCCCGGCCCCTTTTTTTCTTTTTTTTTTTTTAATTTATTTTTTCTTCTAGAGCTGAGGACTGAACTCGGCCTTGCACTTGCCAGGCAGGCCTCTTCTGCTGAGCTAAATCCCCAGCCCCCAACATCTCCTTATTGAGATTTTTATACAAAAAGTAAGAACCAAACTATTTTAGACTTCTAAATCTAAGAAATTAATAGACAATTGTTACAAAGATCCACTCTTCTGGATGGTAGGTTGATAATAAAATAATGATAAAATTCATAAACATTTTATATCTCTTTGGAATATTTTTATGGGTCGTAGGTAAAATTCTAGGCTATCATTTAAGTTAAATTTCCACTGGTACTATCTATACTAAAATATTAGATAATTATTAAAGCATTTAATTGGGAGATTTAGAGAAAAGAGTAATATGCATAGGAATTTGCGAAAGAGAAGAAAGGAAATAACATGATAGATGACAGTGTGGAAACATGACAGAAAATGTTGGTGGCACAGGTAGGGTAAGATTCAGAGTGGTTTCTTTTCATTTTGTTAGAAAAGCTTTGAGGACTGTAATGGTGTTGGCAGGTTCTGAAGACTCAGGATAAAAATGTTCACAACTGGATCTCGAATATTTACTAATTTTCCTCCCTGGAGCCCTTATGTACTTTTTAGAACCAAACACTATTTTGGCAGGCCAAATGTGCCCTGTAATGACAGTAGCATTTCTAAATCTGTCTTGGAGAAAATGCCCTCATTCACGAGGCAATCCAATGTTAGGAAAATGAAGGAGAAAGGAAAGGAAACAGACTGGACTCAATCTTCCACAAGTGAGGACTGTTTATTGAGAAAGAGCAGCATGGAGGGACACAGCCTTCCCACAGGCTTGGAGACTATGTGTCCGATCTGGGACAGGAGGTTAGGTTTTATGGGGTCTGAGCAAGGAGGCAGATGTGAGTGCAAAAGCCACCAGGTCAAGGGAGGTGGGCCCAGGATAGAATGTTTACAGCCAGACGTAGATATATTGCTCTGCCAGAGTAAGGGAGCCTGCACTTATGTCCTGCCTGGTGTCTGTTTGCAGGTACCAGGGGATGGGGGGTGTCAATGCTTCAGCCAAAAAATAGGCTGAAAGTAAAAAGCTATAGTAAAAATTCTATTAGGTTTGGGCTTCAGAGGTACTGAGATCAATACGGACATAAATCATCATTATAGAATCTGTGAGCTTTGTGAAAGAGCACTTGTTTATTGATTATTTCCCTCAGCACCAAAAATTGCCATCCAAGAAACAGTCTCAGACTGTGGAAATGTGCTAAGAAGCCTCTCTATGTTGGAGTGTTGATTTAAAAAATTCAACAAACAAAAAAGTAAGCCAAAGCATCTCTTCCTTAAGGCTTTTGGATACCTGTATAAAGGACTGCCTTACATATTTCTGTTACCTCCAGTCCATGTTCTGCCCTGAGTCTGTTCTCCCTGCACAGCTATAGCCAAAGTGGGGCCAGAGGATCTGCTCTGGATTATGGAGAATGGGACCAATATATGCCACAGATGCTGGACAGAGCAGGATGCTACCAGCTATTGCAAGGGAAAACCCTGGGCTCTTTGTTGGTGTTGTGGTAGAGAAGGAGGCTGGCTGGTGTGAGACTGGTGAGCTGATGCAGGTGGAAGGAGAGTCTTCTTGTAGCAGCTGCAGTGGAAAGCTGGTTTCTTCTGTGAGTGCAACATTCCGCTCTGCTGGAAAGGTACATCTAAAGAATCTAGGCAAAGCACAGGTGGATGCTTGAAACACAGCAGGAATGATTTTACTAATGAAAATGGTGGCAACTCAGGAAGTGACAGTAAGAAGGAAACAGTGTGAGTAATTTTCAGATTCTGGGCTCCCACGGTGGCTATACACATGATAAAATGGACACATCAGTGGATGTCTGTCACTATCAAAGACTTGGTGCAAAGAATTTCCAAATTTCCTACTTATTGGAAGCTAACAAGGGAGGGAAATTCCAAAATAGATGGCAACATTATTGGTGAATACGTGGAATTCTTAGCAAATAGAACTTTCCTCATGAAATGGAGATGTAGGATCTGGCCAGAAGAACCCTGGCAATGATTGTATTGGGTTTTGTCCCTACTCTAAGGCAGACTAGATCACAGTTGGATGGTAAAGGAATTCCTGTCTGTAAACAAGAAAACAATGTGATCCTGTTGGTAGAAACAACATTGTGAGGAAATAAAATGGTTACTATAGCTGATCACACGAAGTGGTGGAATCAGGCTTTATAAGGGTATTGCTTTTTGTAGGCTGGTGTGTTTATCTCTTTCCTTAAAAAATCCACTGTTATTTATTTTGTATTAGATGAGATCCACGAACCTAGAATTAGTCTCTGCCTTAAGTTAAAAGTAGTAAATAACCTGGCATTAGGTATTAATTTCACCTTTCATAGGTGTTCCTCTCAAAGTAGATCAAGTCTGTATGTTCAGATAGTTGAAGTTTCCTATGCTAAATTTTGTTTCATTAAGCTGCAGTTTAAATTCAGGAAGATACAGAGGAAATGGCTTGCATACTATTATTTTACTTCAAGGCTTTTAAGGTGCAGCTAATAAGTGTGTTGGTCTAGTGGGATGTTTCATTGAAAAGTATGTTGAAGTGAGGGTAGTTGATGAATTGCTATTCACCTCTGGGATTCACTTTGGAATGGAGTGGTTTGAGATATTGATGGGCAAGTTGCTTTTTTGTACTGCTATTACTTGCACTGGAATAGGCAAATGCTTCTTTCCATGTTCAATCCCCTCTTACTTTAATCTGAGAAGCCTGAAGCAACATATGTAAACAAATGAAAGGTCATCACAATTAGTTTGAGTCAGTCACATCAAGAAAATATTTTTTTTTACAGAAAGTATTTAATAAGCTCCACATGTCATGTTGTAAAAACACTTAACACTGCAGGATTAAACATTAAGGAATGTAGAATCCCATATTGGAAGAGTACCTTGTCATTTACAAAGGCAAACCTAGCAGAATAACAGCAGATTTCTTGAGACTTTAAAGAAGACGGTATAAAATGTGGTATTTCAAGGCCAAAAAGAAAATAAGTGATAGTCTAAGTTACTGTAGCCAGTAAAGATATCTTTTATAACTGAGGAGGTATAAAACAAAAGAAGAAATAAAATTTAAAAAGGCAATTTACAAGCACTAAACCAGTCCTGGAGATGATATTTCAAGGAATCCTAGATAAGAGGAAGATAAAAACAACAATGAAATTAAGGAAAAGAAAAAAATCTTAACAAATGACATCGCCTCTCAAAAACTTGCATTTCCTTCTTGTTCTATATGCTTAATGTATAAATTATTAAATCATGTAATGTGGTTATTTTCTGGTTTTGTTTGTAGTGCTAAAAAATAACCTAAAATTAGAGTAAAGGAGATTCAAATTTTATAAAGCCAGTAAAATGGCCCAAATTACAAAATAACTTTTAGTAAAAAAAAGTATTTAATACAGGGTAAAGTATCATAGACTGCCCAAAGTACAAGTAATTCCCTCTAACTTAATAAAGGAAAAAGTGATAGCACATAAAGTTCCCCTCTTACCTTCCTTTGGCTCAGCATTTCATATTATCCTTAGGGATTTTTCTCAAGGTATTTGATGATAAAGAGTTTAGGAAGTACGTATTGCTGTTCCAGATTATGATGTTTTCCATTCATCAGATGAGAATCCTCAAAGTATATCCAACAGAATACTTCTAAGCATTCATGTTCTACTCTGAGCTAGTAATTATGAGCTTATACATGAAATCCTAATTACTCAGGAGGCTGAAATCTGTGGATCATGTTCAATCAGTCTGGCAGAAAAGTCTCTGAAATTCTTATCTCTGATTAATCACATGCACACACAAAAGCTGAAAGTGGAGTTGTGGCTCAAGTAATGTAGTGGCAGCCTTGAGCGAAAAAAATTTTTTTTTCTTAATGTTCTAGTTCTTAATGTTCTATGTTCTTAATGTTCTAGTTCTTAATGTACTATGTTATTTCTCATCTCTTTTGTTGTCCCTCGGTTATCTCATATTGTCAAAGTATCTTACCTCGTTATCTATATATTGTATATATGTTTATTTGAAATAGGATAGGGAAGGGGGGAAGACAAGATGAGGGGAGGGATTGAGGGAGGGAAATGGGGACAAAAACATGAGAAGGGGTAGCAATGATTGTTAAGGAATGCACCTTCTATCTGGAGAATATAATGTAACCCTTCTATTAATTACAATAAAAAATTTAAAAGAAAAGCCCAGGAACAATATACAGGCCCTGAGTTAGAGCCCCAGGACAGGCCCATCCCAGCACCCTCCCCCCCAAAAGAAAGAAAGCTGATGCTTTTGGTGTGCTTTTACACAAGTAAAAGCCACCATAGGGAAATTAGCCTTTCCTTCATTCTTATATTCTTCCCCTAAGCATTTCCAAGTAGTGTATTGCAGTTTTCCATGTGATCAGATTTTGGCCTTCTCTTTTCCACTACTGTGCACCCCAAAATTTTAGGCGATACAACCACTTCCAGTGCAACTGTGAGAATTACAAGACTGGCCTAAATTGTTATACATAGCCTCCAGTCACTGCCTTTCTTGAATTGTGTTTACAGGTTTGGGGTAGACCTCATTTCAAGCCTACAAAATACAAGTAATAATACAAAGGACACACTGCTCAACAAGTCTCAATCTTCTCTCTAAAAGCTTCTGAATTAGAGACAGAACCAAAGTCCATCTCTGGAATCAAGGGAGAAAATTGAGACCGGGAAAGGGTATGCAAGGATGGCTGCAATAACTTGCCATTATGAGCCTCAGAGCTTGAGTTGAAAATTGTGGGAAACTCCATATGTAGGCTCTTTGACCAGGACTGCCATGAAAATATATTCAGCCTAACTGGGGAACAACTAGGTGTCATAAAGGTTTGTCCCTGTGTGTGGTGCCAAAAATCAGGAGTATTAAATGATTTGCCTTCTAAACTTTTAGTATTCTGTTCATATGGATGGCTTTTGTATGAATTTTAATTACAAAAAATATAGCATGAGGAAATACTTTAAATTTTTATTTTATTTTTTTATTGTTGGAGTATTGTATAGAGGGATTACAGTTACATTTGCCAGAGAGTAGGTACATTTATTCTCACACACTGATACTCTTTCTCATGTTTTTGTATCTATTTTCCTCCCTCCACCCCCTCCCAATCATCTTGTTTTCCCCCTTCCCTTTCCTATTTCAAATAAACAAATAAACATATATACAATATGCCAGGTAGCAAAGTCAGGTACAGTAACAATAGGAGATTAACCAAAGGGCAACAAAAGAGAAGAGAGATAACATAGTACATTAAGAACAACAATCACATAAGATTGTTGTTTCCATGTCCTATAGATCCTTTCATTTAATCTCATCCTAGATAACCTTATATGTGTTTGGGGCAATTGTAATCCTCTGCAAGGAGAGTCATAATGTGTACTAATTACTACAAATGAGAGAAACCATTGAACCAATGTTGCTTTGGGTCTGGCTTACTTCACTTAATGATTTTTTCTAAGTGTTTCCATTTCCTTACAAGTGGGCCCATGTGTTCTTTCTGATGGCAGCATAGAATTCCATTGTGTATAAATACCACATCTTGTTGATCCACTCATCAACTGAGGGACATCTGGGTTGGTTCCATATCTTTGCTATGGTAAATAGCGCTGCAACGAACATTGTTCTTTTAGTGGATTTAGTATGTCCTTGTTTCTGGACCTTGGGTAAATGCCAAAGAGTGGAATTGCTCTGAGTCATAGGGGAGCTCTATGTTTAGTCTTTTGAGGAATCACCATACTGCTTTCCTTAGTGGTTGAACGAGTTTACATTCTCACCAACAATGTAGTAGGATATTTTTACTTTAATTATTGAGTTCTTACTCCTCCTCTCTTAAATATAGTACCATCCCGATCCTGACTCAGATGGTAATTTGAGGAGAAGAGACTGAAAAATTAGATTTATGTAAAACTATGGTTTGTTTTTTTTGGTCAGTTGTTGGATTTGAACTCTGGGTCTAAGCACTGTCCCTGAGCTCTTCAGCTCAAGGCTCAAGGCACTGTACTACTTGAGCCACAGCACCACTTCCAGATTTCTGGTGGTTAATTGGAGATAAGACTTGGAATCCAGATCATCAGATTGAGCAGCTAGGATTACAGGTGTGAGCCCTGGTGCCTGGCTAATTGACAAAAAAAATCCATCATTAAACATGTAAGCTCAGAAGTAGACTGTTTCAGAAAATAGACTGGCTGATGATAGTGGATTGCATCCAAATCTACCTGGACCTCCTTTGTGTATCCAGATAGTGATCTTCTGGGGTTAACATTTACACCTGAGTCCCTCAAACTGTGAGAATCTGTGAAGTTGTTGAAGAGGAGTCCTTGTTGCTAACAAGAAAAGATCTCAATTTGTGTGTGTGTGTGTGTGTGTGTGTGTGTGTGTGTGTGTGTGTGTGTGTGTGTGTATGTGTGTGTGTGTGTACTGGTCTTGGAGACTGAACTCAGGGATTAACTCAGGGCCTAGGCACTGTTCCTGAGCTTTTTTTGCTCTACCTCTTAAACCACAGCTCCACTCCCATATTTTTGGTTGTTCATTGGAAATAAGAGTCTCACAGACTTTCCTGGCTAGTCTGACATCCAACCATGATCCTCAGATCTCAGGCTCCTGAGTAGAAAAGATTACAGGCATGAGCCACCAGAAAGGGAAAAGAGCTCTACTGTTATTCCAATGGTGGACACGAGCAATAAACAAACGCTTAAAGCTTGCTGGAATGATGGAGCAGTAATTACATTTGAAATTTTTTTGACTTAAAACTAGACAACACAACTAACTATCAGAAACTGAAGCTGATTAATCTTTGTGTGTGTGTGTGTGTGTGTGTGTGTGTGTGTGTGTGTGTGTGTGTGTTTACCTTGGGGCTTGAATCCACTGTCCATGAGCTTTTTTGCCCATGAGCTTCTAAGACTTGAGACACAGCTCCTGTTTTGGCTTTTTGGTGGTTAAAGACAAGAATCTTAAGGTCTTTCTTGCCTGGGACTGCCTTTAAACTACAATCTTCAGATCTCATCCTCCAAAGTAGCTAGGAATATAGGCATAAAGCACAAGTACTTAGTTGAAGCAGATTGATTTTAAAATATTTTTTGGAACTGTAACACCTCTATACATCACCTTGATAATGAGTTCAAATTTAAAAAAATTAAATAAAATTCAACATTTCTTACTTAATGATGATTAGGATTCTGGGAAACACCATGAAAGGTGCAAATGCTATTTGATTTGGCTAAAAGAACAATTTAGGAGAAATAGGAGGCTGCAACTGCCAGTCTTCCTTAAAACACAAATGCATCCTAATATTGTTGCTATTTGATTTGTGTTTAATACAGAACAAAGCATACCAGACTTAGTTAGATTTAGGATCTCTCTGAAAATTAGCTTTCTCCCTTGTAACTTGGTTAGAGATCACATTGTTTTTCATAAGCTGGCTTAATAATTTTTGAGATATAGTTTGAATTCTGCAATATAACTTACTATCTTTGTTATCCTTGTTTTCAGATGTTAAAAGTGGTACCTTTGCGTGTTATGATGAAATAAATTCCAGAGGAGACAGATTTGGAAACTGTGGAAATAGGGTCTGTCCATTTGAGTATGTAGTTAGAAATTACAATTGTTTGGAATGTGGGTTACATATTTCTAAAAGCCTGGAATGATAGATTCTGTTAGTAGTAAAATGGCCTATTTTCCCAGTTTTTTTTTTAGTTTCCATATATTTTTATTGTAATGAATAGAAGGGTTACTTATATTCACCAGACAGAAGATGCATTACTTCACAAACATTGATCCCCTTTCTCATGTCTTGGTCCCCATTTCCCTCTCCCCACCCCTGCCCCTCATCTTATTTTCCCCCCTTCCCTATCCTATTTCAAATATCTCAGGTTTTCTTTTATTACAGTATTTGAGCAGAATAGCATTATTTTCAATATGCTCATTGTTTATAATGTTAAGGCAATAAAGACCATGTAAAATAACTTTATGGTTTGATGAGCTAGACATTACATTAGGCATATATATATGTATATATATATATTACACACATATATATGTATATATATGTGTATGATGTATTTATGATACACATTTCAAATGTGTATCATACATATGCATATATGTATGGCATGTATGTAGTGAGAATTGTCCATTGAAGTTTAAGATTTAAATTTGAACAACATTCTTTTGAACTTACTGTCCACTATTTAAGCTAAGAATAAACTATATTTACACATTAACTGGGGAACTAAGAGAAAAATCACACAATATAGAAGAATGAGAATTGCTTTCATAATAATACCGATCACAGTTATCAGCTATAATGTTATTCGAGTAAAGGATAAGACAATTTTCCTTATGCTTTCAGAAGTGTGCTTTGTGGAAAATTAATTTGTTTATGGCCACACAAGACTTTACTAATCAGACCCAATTACTCAGTGATTTATGCACATGTGCGAGAAGATGTCTGTGTGTCTGTGTTTAAACACGATCTAACGCCTCATCAGATAGATGATACATATGTAGCAGATGGCACCATCTGTGGAAATGGTATGGTAAGTAGAATTATAAAAATTCATGTTTTACTTTTGGTGAGTATAGTAATTTTGACATTGTATCAGGCAACCAGTAGATTTTTTCCATCCCTTTATTGTGGTAAAATATACATCTAACAAAAACTCTCCATCTTGACCACTTAACAGTATAAGTCAGTGGGCTAAACGTATCCATAAGGTATAGCTACCACCCCATGACTACCATGTGTCTCTGTAATTCTTTTCATCTTATAAAACTATTCCCTGCCAACCACCATAGACTTTGTCACCATGTACCACACTTGAGTGAAATGATTTGGTATTTGTTCACTTAAATAAAGTCCTTAAGCCCATGTATATGTTAGCTTAAGTTAAGAGTTTCCTTTTTTTGTGCATGGGGTAGGAGTAGGAGAGGAGGGAGGAGAATTGGGTGCACTGTCACTGAGCTTTTTCTTCCCCTCAAGCCTAGTTCTCTACTCTGAGTAGAATCATCACTCTTTCATGAATGTAGCTTATTTAGATTTTACTTATAAGCAAAATCAGAACATATTTTTCTTTTTAATTTTTAGCTTATTTCATTTAACATAATGTTCTCCAAATTCATTCATGTTTTCACAACTGGCAGAATTTTCTTCTTCAAAGCTGCTAATGGTTCCCTTATTGTGCATTTTCTTTCTCTAATCATCCATGATTGATGTTTAGATTGTTTTTATATCTTGGCTATTGTGATAAAAATAGCAGTGTTTATGAAGGGCATGAAGATATGTATATTGACATACCGATTCCGATTTCTTTATACCCTGAGTGGAATGAATATACCACATAGCTTTATTTATAAACTATATTGCTGTGTCAATTTGTATAATTTGTATAGCCATGAATAGTGGGTGAATGAATGTGGAGTAACTCCACATGTATCGTAGTGGTCTTAATTTGTTAATCTTTGATATATTTTTCTAATCCTGGAGGTTGAATTCAGGGCCTGAGCACTGTCTATGGCCTTTCTTCAAGCTAGAGCTCTACCACTTGAGCCACAGCATTGCTGGTAGCTTTTTCTGTGCATGTGGTACTGAGAAACCAAACCCAGAGCTTCATGCATGCTAGACAGTATAGAATTCCATTGTATATAAGTACCACATCTTCTTGATCCAGTCATCTACCAAGGAGCATCTGGATTGGTTCCATATCTTTGCTGTGGTAAATAGTGCTGCAATGAACATTGTTGTGCTAGTGACTGTAGTATGTCCTTGTTTCTGGATACTTGGGTAAATGCCAAGGAGTGGAATTGCTAGGTCATAGGAGAGATCTATGTTTAGACTTTTAAGGAACCACCATACTGCTTTCCAGAGTGGTTGAATGAGTTTACACTCCCACCAACAGAGCAGTAGCAATCCCTCCTGGCCACATCCCCTCCAGCATCTGTTGTTGTTGGATTTCTTCATCCTGACCATTCTAACTGGAAAGAGGTGGAATCTCAGAGTTGTTTTGATTTGCATTTCTTTTCTGGCCAGAGATGTGGAGCATTTCTTCATGTGTCTATAGGCCATTCTTATTTCTTCTTCAGAGAAGTCTCCGTTTAAGTCTTTGAAGGCCCATCTTTTAATGGGATGCTTGTTTTTTAAAGATTTGTTTTGGAGAGATTCAATTTTTTGAGCTGTAGATATATTTTAGATACAAGGTCTTTGTCTGTTGAATGGTTAGTGAAGATCTTCTCCCACTCTGTGGGCTTTCTACTTAACTTGCTAGCTATGTCTTTTGCCATACAGAAGCTCTGCAGTTTAATGCAGTCCTATTTGTCCAAACTTTCTATAATTTGTTATTTTTCTGTGTCTTTATTAAGAAAGTTTTGACCTGTGCCAAGGACACCTAGTGTATCTCCTATTCCTTCTTGTAAAGTTTTCAATGTATCTACATAGAAGGATCTAACTCTAGCTTTCTACAGGTGCTTAACCAGTTCTGCCAGTAGCACTTGTTGAAGAGGCTGTCTTTCTTCCATTCTATTTTTTGGCTCCCTTATCAAGGATTAGGTGGCCATAGGTCTGTGGGTTGATTTCTGGGTCTTCAGTTCTATTCCGTTTGTCTTCAGGCCTGTTCTTGTGCCAGTTCCAAGCCGTTTTGGTTACTATAGCTCTGTAATAGAGTCTAAAGTTTGGTATTGATATTCTTCCAATGCTGTTCTTTCCGCTAAGAATTGTTTTTGCTATGCACGGGGTCTTTTATTATTCCACATGACTGCATATGATTCCATTTTGGATTGCTTCCTGTATTTCTTTAAAGAATGACATTGGGATATTGATAGGTATTTCATTGAATTTGTAGATAGCCCTTGGCAGGATTGCCACTTTCACGATGTTAATTCTTCCAATCCAGGAGCATTAGAGGTTTTTTCCATTTTCTCAGTTCTGCTTTAATTTTCTTTTTCAGGATTTTAAAGTTTTCATCATAAAGGTCCTTTACATTCTCAGTTAATTCCTAAGTACTTTATTTTCTTTGAGGTTATTGCAAAAGGAGTTGCTTTCCTGATTGTAGCCTTGCTCCTCTCGTTGGCATACAGGAAGTTGGTTGATTTTTGAGGGTTAATTTTATTCCCTGCTACCTTACCAAAGTTTTGAATCAGCTCAAGCAACTTGGGATTGGAGTCTATAGGGTTCTTTAAATACAGAATCATGTCATCTGCAAAGAGGGAAAGTTTCACTTCCTTTTCCCCTATTTGGATCCCCTTTATGCTTGTTTCTTGCCTTATTGCTCTGGGTTGGAATTCTAGTACTATATTGAAGAGGAGTAGAGAGAGTGGGCATCCTTGTTTCATTTCTGATTTTAGAAGAAATGGCTTTAGCCTTTCACCATTAAGTATATTTCTAGCTGTGGGTTTGTCATACACAGCCTTTATTATATACTGAGGAATGTTCCATGGATTCCTAGTTAATCCAGAGCTTTTAGCATAAAGAAGTGTTTTATCTTGTCAAATGCCTTTTCTGAATCTACTGAGACAATCATGTGATTCTTGTCCTTGCTCATGTTTATGTGATGAATTATATTAATCGACTTGCGCATATCGAACCAATTTGCATCCCTGTGATGAATCATTTGATCATAATGTATAATTTTTTTGATGAATTGCTGAAGGCCGTTGGCCAGTATTTTGTTGAGAGGTTTTGCATCAATATTTGTTCAATATTCTAGGAGTGAAAATGTCTTTAGTGGGGTAATCACAGTGTGGGTTCACACTTTCTTCTTGAGCAGGATGCCTGACTTTTTCCTCTCTGACTGAGATCTCTGTGCTCCTACAAAAGTCCATTAACAATATATATTACATACATATTTTATGTATTACTGTTTCTTTGAAGTCCTCTTACTTTTTAAATTTGTTTTATTTTAGTAGCTTCTTAGAGTGTTACACTTTTGCTCAAGGATCCCCCTCATCAGCAGCTGGAATTACAGATGTGTGTACTACATCAGCCTCAATAGTGTTTGAATTTGCATTTTGATAGCTAAGGATGTTGAACATTTCCTCATGTGGTTATTATAGGCCATTTACCCTGTTTAATTTGAAAAGTGTCTTCAATTCCATTACCCTTTCAGTGACTATGTTTGTTTGTCTTTCATTGTTTAACATTTTTGAATACTTTCATATATTCTGGCTGTAAATCCCCTGTCACATGAATACCGGGAGGTTTTTTTCCCCCTCATTCTGTAGGCTGTTTCTCCACTCTGTTGATCTCTTTTTCTGTGCAAAACTTTTAAATTTTAGGCAATTCCCCAGTTCTATTATTTCCTGAGTGAGTAGAGTCCTATGTCTATGTTTTGATGTGTTTTCCTCTTGTAGTTTCAAAGTTTCAGCCCTTATATTCAGAGCTTTGGTCCATTTTTAACTGATTTTTGTGTAGGGTGAGATGTAGAGAACTAGTTTCAGTCTTTTCCATGTAGGTTTTCAGCACCCCTTGTTTTCAAATATATGTTTTTGTTACCTTTGTCAAGAGTAGATGATCGTGTCTGATTAGGCTTGTTTCTAGTTCTTTTATTTCGTTTGTCTTTGTGTCTGTTTTAGTGCCATAATGTGCTATTTGTTGTCTCTGCAGTGTTAATTGAAGTCTGGTACTGTGATACCTCTATCCTTGCTCTTTATGCTCTGATTGCTTTGGGGCTATTTGGAGTCTTTTGTGCCTCTAGGAGAATTTAGGACTGTTTATTCTATTTCTACCAAAAATGTAATTAGTAACTTTTTTTCCTTTGTCAGTCCTCTGTTCCTGGGTGCTGTACCTGGGCTCTTCAGCTCAAGCTCTACCATTTGAGCACAACACTACTTCCAGTTTTCTGGTGGTTGACTGGAGATGAGTCTCACAGACTTTAGTGCCCAAGCAGGCTTTGAACAGTGATCCTCATATCTTTCAGCCCCCAGAGTAGCAAGGATTAGAGGCGTGAGCCACTGATGCCTGGCTCACTCTTTGTTAAATTGTATTTTATTGTTGGGTAATGCATTAGAGGGGTTACAGTTACATTCATCAAGTAGTGGGTGCATTACTCCTTGAACATTGATAACCCTTTTCATGTTTCTGTCCCCCTTTCCCTCCTTCTACATCCTCTCAGTCATTATTTTCCCTTTCCCTTCCCTATTTCAAATAAACAAATAAACAATAAATGGATATACAATATACCAGGTATCAAAGTCAGATACATTAACCACATGAGATTAACCATGAGGGAGAAAAAGAGAAAATAAATAACTGCATAGAGTATATATTAAGAATGACAATCACAAAGATAAACCTATTGCTTCCATATCCTACAGATCATTTTGTTTAGTCTCATCCTGTATGACCATATGTGCACAGCTTTTGAGTTACTGTGATCCTCTGCAAGGAGAATCCTAGATGTGTACTAATTATTACAAGTGGAGCCTATGGCTTACTTCATTTAATATGATTTTTTCAAGTATTTTCATTTCCTTACAAATGGGGCAATGTCATTCTGATGGCAGCATAGAATTCCATTGTGTATAAATACCACGTCTTCTCGATCCATTCGTCTACTGAGGAGCAGCTGGATTGGTTCCATATCCTTGCTATGGTAAATAATGCTGCAATGAACATCGTTGTGCTAGTAGCTTTAGTATGCCTTTTTTTTTTCTGGACATTTGGGTAAATGCCAAGGAGTGGAATTGCTGGGTCATAGGGGAGCTCTATGTTTAGTCTTTTGAGGAATTGCCATACTGCTTTTCAGAGTGGTTGAATGAGTTTACACTCCCATAAACAGAGTAGTAGTATTCCCTCTTGGCCCCATCCCCACCAATATCTGTTATAAGATTTCTTGATAATGGCCATTCTCACTGGAGTGAAATGGAATCTCAAAGTTGTTTCGTTTTGCATTATTTCTAGAGATATTGAGCATTTCTTCATTCGTCTACAGGTATTTATTATTTCCTCTTCAGAGAAGTCTCTCTAAGCCTTTATCATCCCACCTTCTCTTTTAAAAATTTTTTTATTAAAGAATTTATTAACATTGATTTTATATCATATTTCAAATGACATGTTTAACAAACAAGCATTCAAGAAGGGAATCTCTATATACAATTACTGGCCCTTAGATTGTAGAACACAATTAAAATTAGGCTGAGGATTTGTATGTCATAGATATATATATTAATGTATGTAATAAAGCATTATGTCTATAGAGTCATAAATTTTTATATCTATGTAGTTGTGTTTATATTTCCAATACTATGTCCATAGCATTGGGTACACAAATATTGAGTCCTCATTCTTCCATTGTTTGGATGTAACAGCCACATATTAAGGATACTATTCATCTTTTGTTCCTTTGATCTTGTCTCACTCAGCATGATTCGCTCTAAATTTATCCATTTCCCTGCAAATGCCATTATTTTATCTTGTCTGTTGGCTATGTAGACTTCCATTTTATATATATACCACATTTTCTTATCCATTCATCTGCAGTAGGGCATCTGGATTGTATCCATCGTTTGGCTATTGTGAATAGTGCAGAGATGAACATAGCTGAGCAGGTGTCCTTATCATATCCTGGGTTATGATGTTCAGGATAGATGCCCAGGAATGGTATGGCGGGATCGTAGGGAAGGTCAATTTTCAATTCTTTAAGAAAACTCCACACTGCTTTTTGGAGTGTTTAGCCCACCTTTTAATGGGATAGTTGATTCTTTGAGGATTTGTTTATGAGAGGCTATATTTTAGACATGAGGCACTTGTCTGTTGTATGGCTAGTGTAGCTCTCCTATTCTGTGGGCTTTCTATTTAACTTGCTAGCTATGTCCTTTGCCATACAGAAGCTATGGAGTTTAATGCAGTCTCACTTGTCCAAACTTAATTAAATTTGTTGTGTTTCAGAGTCTTTATTAAGAAAGTTTTGATCTGTTCCAAGGAGTTAAGGTGTATCTCCTATTCCTTCCTGTGAAGTTTTCAGGGTATCTGATTTTACCTCAAGGTCTTTGATCCATTTGGAATTAATTCTGGATCCATATAAGTGTTGGAGTCTTTCTCAGATGTCTGGGAGGGGGGTACAATGTTAAGGGATCCCACAAATAATCCCGGGAACATGGACTCCGGAGACCAGACTCCAGGTGCTTAAATAACTTTATTTTAGAAAACGTGCTTGCTAAAATACAGATCAAGTGGTGGCTGCTACATCATACCAGCAACAGTTGTTGGGTCTTTCCGGAATGCGACCATCAGCCAATGGTGTCCTGAGACATGCCCCACTTGCTGGGAGTGTCCGTGAGCTGCTGCTCGAGGCAGGAGGAGCCAGGGCTCTCTGGCTCTGGACTGCTTATGTCACTGAGGGTGCCCAGGAAAGTATGTGCCTTGCATAGATAGCAACCTGGGCTTCTACGCCACTAGTTAGGAGGCCCCACATATAAGGATCCAATGTTAGTTTCCTACAGGTGTTTAACCAATTCTGCCAGCACCGTTTGTTTAAGAGGCTGTCTTCCATCCTATTTTTTTTGTCTCCCTTATTGAAGATTAGGTGGCTATAGGACTGTGGGTTGATTTCTGGGTCTTCAGTTCTATTCCATTGGTCCTGGCCTTTTCTTGTGCCAGTACCAAATTCCATTAGCCTCTTTCTCCAGGCCTTCCTCAATACTGATTAGCCTTAAATTAGGCTTCCTAATTGTATCTTGGAGTTCATGAAGAGATTTGTCATATTATATGGACTTGATTTGAATAAATTTCTGGTCTTTCTCTCTAAATTCTAGACTATCATCACCTCCAAAAATTCTCTCTTCTGCATCATCTAACCTGCTATCAATATTTTCTGTTTTGTTCATCATCTCCCTTCCTTCTAGTTGGTCATTTTTGTTGGCTTTCATCTCTTGTTGTAGATTTTGTATGGACTTCTTTACCACCTTGATTTAGATTTGAGTGCTCTCTTTGAAGTCCTTTAGCTCAGAGACTGTAATGTCTTTGGGCTTTTGTAGAGACTGTACTCTCTTTGGACTTTTGTTGGAATTTATTCAGCTTCGTGTTTGTGGATTCTATGAATTCCTCCATTATTTTTTGATTGGTTTCATCATGTTCAGGTTCACATTCATGTATATTCTTCTTTATGCTTTCCAATTTTCTTTTTTTTTTTTTTTGCCAGTCCTGGGCTTGAGCTCAGGGCCTGAGCCCTGTCCTTGGACTTTCTCAAGGCTAGAGCTCTACCACTTGAGCCTCAGCACCATTTCCAGCTTTTTTTTCTATGTATGTGGTACCAAGGAATCGAACCCCGGTCTTCGTGCATGCTAGGCAAGCAAGCACTCTACCACTAGGCCAAACTCCGGGCCCCAGCTTTCCAATTTTTCATTGGTCATGTTTAACGGTAGCATTTGTAGAACAATTTAAGGACTCACTTCTAGGCTTTTCATTGGCGGCCCTGTTGCCTGTTTATTTTGAGTGGGAGATGTGATTCCTTGCCATGCCATTTTTCTTGAGTTTCTTGTTCTGCCAATTTGGGAATAGGAGCAAAACTAATACTACACAAGATTATGCTTTTAAGAACCAACATAATGCGCTATAGCTGCCCAGACTATAGAGGTTCCCAGTCTTAGACTGGTATTTTCACTGTCTCTCTCCTTTTGTGCACTTACAAGTAAATCCAATAACACCACTGAACACAGTTTATTTTTGGCAAAAATATCCAATCCCTATGATATTTAAATCACGTTGGACCTACAGTATAATTCAACAAACATATATATGGTCTGGGTCAAGAACAATCAACTGTAGATCCATGAACTATGGAAATACGAAAAGGACCACAGATAGAAAGGTAGTATGGAAGGCAAGAGGTAGAAATCAGAGTAATGTAGGGAAGGAAAGGAATAGAGTGAAGATAACTGTGACCTATAGGGAGAGAAAAGGAAAATGAATGAATAAAAAATTGAAAAAATGGGGGCCGGGAGTTTGGCCTAGTGGTAGAGTGCTTGCTTGCCTAGCATGCACAAAGACCCGGGTTCAATTCCTCGGTACCACCTACATAGAAAAAAAAAAGCTGGAAGTGGTATTGAGGCTCAAGTGGTAGAGCTCTAGCCTTGAGAAAGTCCAAGGACAGGGTTCATGCCCTGAGCTCAAGCCCAGGACTGGCAAAAAAAAATTGAAAAAATAAAATATTTAATCTTTAAAAATATATAAAAGAAAAAAATATAAAATAGATCAATTCTTAGCAGAAAGAACATCACAGGAGCAATTTCAATATCAGACTTTAGACTCTATTGTGGAACTATAGTAACTAAAACAGCTTGGTACCGGCACAAGAACAGGCCAGAAGACAACGGAATAGAACTGAAGACCCAGAAATCAACCCACAGACCTATGGCCACCTAATCCTTGATAAGGGAGCCAAAAAATAGAATGGAAGAAAGACAGCCTCTTCAACAAGTGCTACTGGCAGAACTGGTTAAGCACCTGCAGAAAGCTAGAGTTAGATCCTTCTATGTCACCCTGCTCTGGATTAATTCCAAATGGTTAGAAGACCTCAAGGTAAAACCAGATACACTGAAAACTTTACAAGAAGGAATAGGAGATACACTAGGTGTCTTTGGCACAGGTCAAAACTTTCTTAATAAAGACACAGAAAAATAACAAATTATAGAAAGTTTGGACAAATAGGACTGCATTAAACTGCAGAGCTTCTGTATGGCAAAAGACATAGCTAGCAAGTTAAGTAGAAAGCCCACAGAGTGGGAGAAGATCTTCACTAACCATTCAACAGACAAAGACCTTGTATCTAAAATATATCTACAGCTCAAAAAATTGAATCTCTCCAAAACAAATCTTTAAAAAAACAAGCATCCCATTAAAAGATGGGCCTTCAAAGATTTAAAGGGAGACTTCTCTGAAGAAGGAATAAGAATGGCCTATAGACACGTGAAGAAATGCTCCACATCTCTGGCCAGAAAAGAAATGCAAATCAAAACAACTCTGAGATTCCACCTCTTTCCAGTTAGAATGGTCATGATCTAGAAATCTAACAACAGATGATGGAGGGGATGTGGCCAGGAGGGATTGCTACTGCTCTGTTGGTGGGAGTGTAAACTCATTCAACCACTCTGGAAAGCAGTATGGCAGTTCCTCAAAAGACTAAACATAGATCTCTCCTATGACCTAGCAATTTCACTCCTTGGCATTTTACCCAAATGTCCAGAAACAAGGACCTATTAAAGCCACTATTTACCATAGCAAAGATATGGAACCAACTCAGATGCCTCTCAGTTGATGAGTTGATCGACAAGATGTGGTATTTATACACAATGGAATTCTGTGCTGCCATCAGAAAGAACAACATCACCCCACTTGTAAGGAAATGGAAAGACTTGGAAATAATCATATTAAGTGAAGGAAAATAGGTACAATGATTTTTCTCATTTGTAATAATTTACGAACCTTGAATTCTCCTTGCAGAGGATTACAATAGCTCAAATACTAGATACATAAGGTCATAAAGGATTAGGCCAAGTCATTGGACCTCCAGGACATGGAAACAAGAGCGTAATTATGAGGGATTTTTTTTTCTCAATGTACTATGTTTTTTTCTCTTCTCCTTTGTTGCCCTTTAGTTAATCTCATATTGTTACAGTGTCCGACTTTGTTATCTGGTATATTATATATATATCTCTCTCTATATATGTGTTCATTTGTAATTGGAGGGGAAAAAGATGATGGGAGGGTGATGGGTAGAGGGAAATGGGGACAAAACAATGAAGGGGTATTAATGTGTGAGAGGTAATGCACCTTCTATCTGGTGAATATAGCTGTAGCCCCTCTATACACGAAAAAATATGAACTAGTAGTGAAAGAAGCTACCTTGTCCTGTCCTTGGGTGGTGAGCCCTTCTAGGGATTTTTTTTTTGCCAGTCCTGGGCTTGGGCTCAGGGCCTGAGCACTGTCCTTGGACTTTCTCAAGGCTAGAGCTCTACCACTTGAGCCTCAGCACCACTTCCGGCTTTTTTCTATGTATGTGGTACCAAGGAATTGAACCCGGGTCTTCGTGCATGCTAGGCAAGCACTCTACCACTAGGCCAAACTCCTGGCCCACTTCTAGGGATTTTTGAAGTTGTTCTTAGGCTAATTTTGCCATGTTCCCTTGAAGTAATGTATATGTCTGCCATTTTCTGTTTAATCTGACTTATAGCAAAATCCATGCTCAATGTCCCATACATATGTCCATGGATTAGAATGAGGTAAATCCACATTGGATTCCTACCACTTCAGGAGAAGTCTTTTAGCGAGGCACCTGTAGCTCTCCCCTGTAATCCTAGCTGCTCAGGAGGCTGAGATCTGAGGATCATGATTCAAAGTCAGTCCCTGGGCATGAAAGTTTTTGATACTCTTATCTCCAATTAATCACCAGAAAATCAGAAGTGGCATTGTGGCTCAAGTGGTAGAGCCCTAGCCACCTCCTATAATTATCAGATATCCTTCTCTCTCTTTTTCCGTTTCACATGAAATAGTCAGCCATCCTCTTTTCTATTTTAGTTTTAAGACTCCCCCTTCCTACCTTTCAGTTTTCAACTTTGTGGTTCATGGCCTGTGTTTCCCTCAGGCTGTTGATAATACTGGGCTCAGGTAGAGCTCAGGCAGGAACACTTCTTTCAGAGCTCTTCAGGTAAGTAATGTGAGGTTATAGGATTCATCAGTTGCTTTTTTCCAATGACTTACTCTTCCAAAATGGTTTTTAGTGCTAACTATAAACTACCAGGACCTTACATAATGTGGTATATTTACAATCTGAAGATATATCACTTATCTCAGGTCACAAATTAGTCACCAATTATTTCATCATTGTATTCTCATGTATTTTGATGCCATTTCTGGATAATATGAATTTTGGAGTTCTTTTTCTTAAAGTTTTCTCAAATGCTATTTCTGCAGTCAACCTGACTGTTTGAGTCTTTTTTTTAAAACTTCTTTTTGCTTTGTTTTAGTATTGTGACCGTAAGGTTTGTAAAGAAATACGATACCTTATAAACTATAAAGCGTGTAATGTTACCAGAGATTGCAATAACAGAGGGGTAAGTCACAATAATGTTCATTTGAATAATACTTTTAACACTTCAGTGAGCAATTGGGAGATTAAAATAGGAAGATTATTTGCATTTTTGTCACCCTTATATTTTGTGGTACGATTTAGCAACCTATAATATAAAAGGGAAAACATTTCAAATAATAATAGACATGTACAATATTTGTTACATAGGTGAGGGTGGGTGTACCATAAGGACAGATGGCTTTGTGTTGTTATCATGGAAGGAAAATTCTTTTTATCTGGAGAAGACAATATTATATAAAAAAAGTAATTAGAATGTTAGTCTTGCTAGTCTATTTAGAGCCTCAACTGTCTTGAAAAATGAGTAAGAATTATGGCAGGCTATTGGTAATTGAAATGTATTTGAGTCTGTCTGTCATCAGAACTGGAGTGGATTTGGCAATGGGTATTTTGTCAAGTATGGAAATCTCAGAAAATAAGTGAGTTTGAGGTAGAAAATGAGATGTTTTGTGGGGATTGCATAGACTTAAGTACTGATAATAAGCTCTCTCTTTTATAAAAATGATCCTGCTTTTTAAAAAATTCTAGTGGTGCAACAACTTTGACCATTGCCACTGTCCTGAAGGATATACCCCTCCAGAATGCAAAACAATGAGAGGAGCATTTGGAAGTATTGATGATGGTCATGCAGTCCGAACGAAAATTGGTTAGTGTCCTTAAAATGGCATTAATTAAATATGACATGTAAAAAATGAATTGTAGTAATCCTAGCTACTCAAGAAGAGCTGAGATCTGAGGACTGACATTTGAAGCTAGCCAGAGTAGAGAAGACCTTGAGACTCTCATCTCCAATTAAGAACTGTAATGTGGGAAGAAGAGCTAGGCTCAACTGGTGGCCCTGGGTATAGAAAGCTCAGGGACAGTGCCTGATAAGTAAGAAATAAACAGGAAGTATAGCAAATAATTACACTGCCCAATTTCCTTTTGAGGTCTTTCAAACTAAATAGCTATGGAAATTTTCAATAGACTTCTTTATAGTTAGATATCACAATATGACCAGCTTTTCAATTTTTTCAATGGTGGTAATAAGGATTGAACACAGAGTCTTGTGCTTGCGAGGCAGGTGCCCTAACACTTGAGCTACACTTCTAGCTGTTTATTTTAGAGGTGAGGGATCTTGCCCTATTGCCCAGGTTACACTGGGCTTTGATTGTCCTATTGTTGGGACAACAGGCACATACCACTTAGGCATTTGTTAAGATAGTCCTGTGAATTTTTTTAATTTAATGTTATTGTCAAGGTGATATACAGAGGGGTTATAGTTACATTCATAAGGTAATGAGTACATTTGTTTGCTGAATATCATTACCCCTACCCTGGTTTTTCTCCCACTTTTCATTTTCTGTTCCCCCTCCTTCTAATGTGAAGTTCATTTCCATCATATTGTCTTGTGAGTATTGCTGCTGCATTCGTTCATCCTTTGTCCTTAGTCCTATATATAAATTATGTAGGCCATATTATTATATATTCTTTAGGCACACAAATTTAACACTTTAAAGAAAAATATAATAGAAACAATTAAATGAGTATTTCCTATGTATTATTACAAAACACAGGCCATGCCCCTATTTGACTTACAATATAGTCAAATATTCTTATTCTTCCCCCTGCCCCTGCCTTTCCTTTTCCTATTTCAAATAAACAAATAAACATATGTACAATATATCAGGTAACAAAGTTGGGTGCAGTTACAATATGAGAATAAACCATTGGGACAAAAAAGAAGGAAGAGAAATAACATAATACATTTAGAACATCACACAAAATAAAGCTCTTGTTTCCATAGCCTAGAGTTCAATTCATTTAGTCTTATTCTATATGACGTTATGTACATAGGTTTTTGAGCTATTGTAATCCTCTGCTAGGAACAAGAAATTCTTTTCTTCTCCTTCTTTTTTTTTTTCTTCCCATCCTGGGGCTTGAACTCAGGGCTTGGGCACTGTTCTTGAGCTTTCTCAAGACTAGTCCTCTACCACTTGAGCCACATCACCACTTTCAGCCTTTTCTGTAACTAGTACCGAGGACTCAAACCCAGGGCTTTGTGAATGCTAGGCAAGCACTTCACCACTGGGCCACATTTCAGGCCCACAGAAATTTTTTTATATGTTTTATAAAACTGCCCCTCCCTTCCTTCCTTCCTTCCTTCCTTCCTTCCTTCCTTCCTTCCTTCCTTCCTTCCTTCCTTCCTTCCTTCCTTCTTTCCTTCCTTCCTTCTTTTCTTCCTTTCTTCCTTCCTTCTCCCCTCCCTGCCCCCCTTTCCTCTCTTTTGCATTTTTGATTACAGGATACCTAATATGTGTATCCATTGGGCTCTGTGATTTTACACAAATGCATACAGTGTGAACTGAGCAAATCTGACTTCCATTTATCTACTCTAAAGTGCTCCATATTGCTTCTATGCACTATTCACCTGTACTTTGTGTTCGTGTGTGTGTTTTACCTTCTAAATATGATGCTAAACACGGACTACTTACCTTTCCCTGTGTGGCTGTATTTTGCTTAAGACAATTTTTAGCTTCCCTATAGACCACCTAACTAATTTGATCTCAAGTTAGACCAAACTACCTAAATTAACTAAAATTTCTATTTTACTTTACTTTCTTACTTTGTAACAGGTAATAATCTTTTCCTTATTACCATAAAACACAGTTCTTATTTCTGTCTGAGACCTCACTAGAAATACTGTTACTATGTTCATGTTATACTAACATTCTGTTTGTGATTCTTTATGTATTTTATAAGATGTGGGTGGTCTCCCCAGCCTTCCTCTTTTTTTTTTCTCAGCCCTTGCCAGAATCACTCTTATAACATTTGCATTTCTGCATTTCTATAGATGGTCCCTTGATGGGAATCGAGGCCATCTTCAGAATGAACTTTGGAGGTGCTTCACTCTTTGGCAATTGTTCAGATCCAATATCAACTCCATCATTTAATATATTTGTTAATGGTTACAAATCACTTCCACGTACTCAGTTCTGTGGGTGAATGTGTGTGTATTTGGACACAGAAATATATACACATATATACATATCTATAGCATATATACATACTATAGATATATAGATAGATATATACATGCCACATCATTAACAAGTGCCAGTATCTGCAGGGTGAATTGACAAGTTGTAAGGGGATTAAATAAATGTTTGCAAATACTGTACAATCTAAGAAATCTTTATGTAGTTAAAGATTAAAGGCTCAAAACCCTAGCAAAACACTAGGAACATATGTAAGTGTGTACATTCATTTTTTATTATATTAAAGACAAGAATGGAATATTTAAAGTTTGAGAATAAAGTTGATAAACTATCCTCTTCAGTTTTTCCTTTAATTAATTCAGTCTCTGACATTAATTTAAAATTGATATTTTCCATTCTAGGCTATTTTGAAGCAAGAAAACCTGTTGTCCCCAAATTCAATCTTCAGCTCATCTTCTACATTTCTGTACCAGTGCTTGTCGTTATTATTATTGGTTTAGTAAAGCAGAATAAAATAAGAGAGCTTTGCTTGAGAAGAGAAACTGAAACTGATAGGTATATATGTATATATGTGCACATATATCCACTGTTAATTTATTTAATAAGCTAAAAAGCAATATTCATCTAAGGGAACAATATCTAAGACTACAGTTAATGTAATAGAAAGAGAGGCACAGGATTACCATTCAAAGAGGTTTGATGTGCATGCAGCATCTTTAAATCTTAGTTATCTGAAATAGGAGATATGTTGGCTTATAGTATATTGGAGAACTACTTAGACTTGTGGTCCCCTGACTTTGACAAATTTGCAATGTGGTCCAATGGTCTTTTATTAGAGAGCTTGCAAGAAAATGATTAAATACAAATCATCAAGCCATACCTTGAACTTGCTCTTACAGTATTTATTGTCCTAAATTTTGATGTTGCTCATTTGTAAAGCTAATGTGCAGTTAGAGAGATGTGTAATTAGAACAATTAAATTTAGTTTTGTAAATCTTGCATATAAAGCTGTTATCTTAAATGATTTCGTTTCAGAATTCTTGAAATAATTCTCTGTAACTTTATGAAACAAGACCCAACAGTGGCTTCCTCACGTGCACAATCTTTTAGGTATATTCATGTATCAAATCACCATATTATTGGTCATCAGTTACACAGATATTTAAACGTGGCATCGAATTCCTTTACATAATTTGCAGTGTTTTGCCATAGAACTGTTTTCCTCTTATTATACTTCTGGGATTGATAGGTGAAAAAAATACAAAATTGCTTTATTATAGTAAGAGGAAAGAAATGCTTAGAAATATTTGGGAGAATTAGGTTTTTTTTTTTCTAGGAGAACTGCAAACTTATTTAAGAAAGTAAAAATAATTTAGTGCCAAGAAATAGAGATGTTTACAACTTGTTACCCCAAATCATTTTTTAGCTGGTTCAAATACACAACCTTTTGGGCCCAAATTAAAAGTAAATTCATAAAAATGATTAAATATATACTATGGGTTGAAAACAATATGCATGAAACAAAACTCCTTGATATTATTCAATATTTGTATCATGATTGTTGGAGTGTTCCAAAATTTAAATTAGATTTTTAACTATTACATAAAAGCATAAAACTTGTACATCTTAATGGGGTAGCATATGCTGTTTTGATTAACTGAATATATTGGTTTGATGAATTAAGGATTTTACACAGTCAGGGGCTGCTGAAACAAATATGGGCTTAAAACTAAGAATACTTTCTGGGCATTTGTGGCTCACATCTGAAATTGTAGTTACTCAGGTGTCTAAGATCTGAGGATTGATGTTGGAAGCCAGGTTTCTCAAATTGGAGAGAGATTTTTATCTCTGACTAATCAGTAAGGAGCTGAGAATGGAGGTGTGGAGATGTGTATAGTTTTCAAATGATCATTTAAGTTTCAAATTTAAAGTTCTTCGCAGTTGAAAACAAACTTTCTTCTTTTTTTTTTGACCCAGGTCAGAATACAGCAATACTGACAGCAAGATATCCTCCCCTGAAACGTATGTGCTTTTTCATGGAATAAATCACTCGATATCCCACGTACTGATTACCATTTACAGACACCAGATGATTAATTTATAATGAACACATTTATATTTAATATTCTCTATGGATTTGCTCTCTAGCCCATTTGAAAATAATGAAATGACAAACAGAACTGGATTGCAAAGCTTGTCAGTTAGCATCTCTATCCCTGACCCATCTGAAGGAAAGATGTTAGTGATACATGTGTACCAGCAACTAGAAGCATATAAAATGTGACCTATTTTCTTTAGCATTGAGAAAGCGCATGTATGTTTTGATGACAATTTACTGTAGTGAAAGATGATGATTGTTGTTGAATTCGATTTGTTTATATTTTATTGAAATTTGCACTTTACATTTTCCTTAGAGTTATTGTCTTCTGTTTGTTGTGTACCCTTGTTTGGTTTAAGTCCCAAGAGGATGCTGGTCTTGTAGAATGTGTTCAATCCTATAGTTTGGAAAGCTTAAGAAGTATTGGTCATAACTATTTGGATGTTTGATAGAATATTGACATAGATCTATCTAGTCCTGAGTCTTTCTTTGATGGGAGACTTTAAATGTCCAATTTCTTTCTAATTCAGTCTTGGTAGATTGCAATTTCTAGAATTTTTCTATTTTCTCTAGAGTATCTAATTTGTTGCCATATAATTGTTTATGTTATTGATTGATGATACTTTTTTATTCCTTAGGCATCTGCCATAAGGCTACCACTTTCATTTTATTAATAGCATTCAGTAGTTGTAAAAAGAAATGGGTTTCACTATGACACCTTCATGTATGAATATAATGTACATTGATGATATTTGTTCCCTCTACTACTCTCTCATTCCTCTTTTCCACCCCTTCCCATACCATATGTCTATGCATTCTTTTGGGAGAATGCCATCTCTCTGAATTCAATATATGAGAGAAAAAATGTTGCTGGTCTGCCTGATTTCACTTCACACAGTCACATCCATTTTCTTGCAAGCAATCTGATTTTGCTCTTCTTAATGTCTGAATAAAGCTCCACACATAACCACACTTTGTTTATTCGTTGCTTTATATCTAGACTCACTGAATAGCTTATTTGTGTAAACTTTATTTTCATTTCTGATTTTATTTACTTTAGTCTTTTTATTCTTTATTTTTAGCTAAGGGTTTTTCAACTTCCTTTATTTTTTTCCCCAAGAATCAGTTCTTGGATTTATTGATCTTTTTCTTTTCTTTTCTTTTCTTTTTTTTTGCCAGTCCTGGGCTTGAGCTCAGGGCTTAAGCACTGTCCTTGGACTTTCTCAAGGCTAGAGCTCTACCACGTGAGACTCAGCACCAGTTCTGGCTTTTTTCTATGTATGTGGTACCGAGGAATCGAACCCGGGTCTTCGTGCATGCTAGGCAAGCACTCTACCACTAGGCCAAACTCACGGCCCCGATTTATTGATCTTTTATAAGTGTTTCCTATTTCAGTTTAATTCCATTCCTAACTTTTTAATCTAATAACTTTGTATTTACTCTTTTCTTCATCTCTCTCCTATTAAGGAATGGTCTCTGGATTCATTTGAAATCTTCTTTTTCTATTGTTACCTTGTTTTTCTTTCTCAGAACTGGTTTGGCAGAAGTGAAACTGGGGCTCATATGGTAGAACACCAATCTTGACAGAAAGAGCTAAGGGACAAGGCCCTGGAGTTCAAGCCCTAATACTGGCACAAGAAAAATATCTGAAGCTATTCTTAGTGGAGCTATGGCTCCATTAGTATAGAACCATGCTTGGACAAGTAGGGTGCTGGTTTGGAAAGATTTGGGGTTCATACACTAACAGAATACCAGATTCATCAGCCTGATATGATTGGTGTTAAAGGTTTTCAGCATATAGCTATTCATAACTGTGTATGTGTGTGTGTACGTTATAGTTAGAATGATGAGTGCTACTTCTTTTATATTTAGATTAAAATTATTTTAAATATTGACAATGTATTTTCTAAATACACATTACTGAAATGAATATTTTTCAGATATGGATAAATACTGTGCATTTTAGGAAGCCACTGATATTATAAAACTAAATGTATCTGCAGTTGAAGTAGAAGATAATTGTTCTGTCTAGGATTAGTTCTCATTTAAAAAGGTTTTTTTTTTTTTTGACAGTCCTGGGACTTTAACTCAGGGCCTAGGCAATATCGAGCTTTCTCCAGACTAGTCATCTACCACTTGAGCCAAAACACCACTTGCAGCTTTTTCTGTGTATGTGGTACTGGGAATTGAGTCCAGGGGTTTGTGCATGGTAGGCAAGCATTCTACCAATAGGTAACACTCCCAGCCCCCATTTAGTAAATTCTTGCTCCTCAGTCACCCACCTCTTTTCAATTAATTGAATTAGAAGTACAAGAAGCTACAAAAGAGCAACATTGGCATTTGGCTTGTCTTTTGGTTTCTTCTCCAGCCACAGTCAGACCACAATGAACACTGTGAACTCTGTTAACCAACAAGAAGACAGTGCCAGATAGTCATCAGAAATGGACCTGATGCAAGAAAAAACCCCCAATATGTCTCCCTCTTTTCTGCTGCACTTCTGAAGGACTGAACTGTGAAGTAATAAAACATCTGTGCCTGCATTTTCTGATTCATGTCTGGTACTTTTGTTGCATTTTTACTTCGAATTTCTACCTGTGCATTATAACTCACATATGGAAAAGGATCAAAAAATATGCGAGAACACGTTGAGATTGTCATCTTATGAAGTTTAACTGGGATAGCCTGTTCAGCCTCAAAACCTAAGGTTAACCTGAACCTCCCTTACTCAATCTGACCTCCACATTTCCTTCAGAGCTCCAAGCCTCTACTGAGTCTGTAACTTGTCCTTGTAGTATTTCTTCAGCTAGGATGTGGATTCAGACCTTCATTATGGGTATGGCTTGTCATCAACATCTGAATTCCTGTTTTAGTATTCTTTGATGGCTGTTTACCAAATGTAGATTTCCCTTTAGGGCTAGTTACCTGTAAAACCTTTCTCAAAGTTGAGCCACAGCACTACTTCTAGTGTTCTAGTGGTTAACAGGAGACAAGAGTCACATGGACTTTTGTGCCCGGGTAGGCTTTGAACTGTGATCCTCAGATCTCAGCCTCCTGAGCAGCTAGGATTATAGGAATGAGTCACCACGTCCAGCTTCACCAAATTTTAAATAGGTCAGGCCACATACTGAAATGAAATGTACCTCTGATACTTAGCAATGGTATGACAGAGGCAGTTGATATTAGCTCAGGAGAGTGGCTTATTAAAATTTTAGAGGTTGGGAAAATTCATTAGCCATGGTGGACATTATTTCAATTTCAATAGATTTGAAAGCCAGTAATAAAAATTGAACATTTTTTAATTAGAATTTACTTTTAGCTTTGTTCTTAGGCTATGGTTGTGGTTGTTGTGTCTTTCACCCTATTATGGTGTCTGACTTGCAAGTTTTCATAAGAATATGAAATGGTGGCTTGAAATTGGCCTTAATTGAAACTGATAAACTTATCAATCTTGCTCCTTTCTTGTCCCCAGACAGTCACCTAAGTAATATCTATAAGCACTCACTGTCTCTGGAGAGATCTCAACTTTTATTTTAATTGTCTGGATAATGAATAGTGGAGTTTCAGTTACATTCGTCAGGTAGTAGGTATAATACTTCTCACATATTGATATTCCTCATATTTTTGTCCCCATTTCCCTCCCCACAGCTCCTCCCAATCATCTTGTTTTTCACACTTCCCTTTCCTATTTCAAATAAACAAACGAATATACAATATACCAGCTAACAAAGTCAGATATAGTAACAACATGAGATTAACCATAAGGGCAAAAAGAAGAGATGAGAAATAAAATTAAGAGCAATGATCACACAAGATAAACCTCTTGCTTCCATATCCTAGAGTTCATTTCATTTAGTCTCATCCTATATGACCTTATGTATCTAGGTTTTGTGCTATTGTAATCCTCTGCTAGGAGAGTCCTAAATGTGTACTAATTATTACAAATGAGGGAAACCATTGAGCCTATGTTCCCTTGGGTCTGGCTTACTTCATTCAATATGATTTTTTCCAAGTCTTTCCATTTCCTTACAAATTGAGTGATGTCATTCTTCTGATGGCAGCATAGAATTCCATTGCATAAAAGTACCACATCTTTTTTTTGTGTTTATATGCCAAATTTTCTTTTTTGTAAAGAATTTATTAACTTTGATTTTTACATATTTTAAATGACAAGTTTAACATACAAGTGTTCAAGGAGGGAATCTCTATTTACAATCACTGGGACTTAGTATTTAGAACTTAATCACAATTAGGCTAAGGGTTTGTATGTCATAGAAACATATTAATTTATGAAATGAAACATTATGTCTATAGAGTCATAGGTTTTTATGTCTATATAGTTATGTTTGTATTTCCATTACCATGTCCATAGCTTTGGGTATGCAGTTATTGAGTCCTCGCTCTTGTACTCTTTAGATTTAATAGCCACATATTAAGGATACCATGTGCCTTTTGATACTTAGGTCTTCACTTGTCTCACTCAACATGATTCACTCTAGATTCATCCACTTCCCTGCGAATGCCATTATTTTATCTTGTCTGTTGGCTATGTAGAATTCCATTATGTATATACCACATTTTCTGTACCCATTCATCTGCAGTAGGGCATCTGGATTGTTTCCATTGCCTGGCTATTGTGAATAGTGCAGAGATGAACATAATTGAGCAGGTGTCCTTATAATATCTTGGGTCATGATGTTCAGGATAGATGCACAGAAGAGGTATGGCGGGATCGTAGGGAAGGTCTATTTTCAGTTCTTTAAGAAACCTCCACACTGCTTTCCAGAGTGGCTGAACTAGTCTACATTCCCACCAGCAGTGTAGTAGGGTTCCTTTTTCTCCACAACCCCACCAGCAACTGTCATTGTCTGAGTTCAAAATCTTGGCCATTCTTGTTGGGGTACGGTGGTATCTTAGGGTTGTTTTTATTTGCATTTCCTTTATGACCATAGATGATGAACATTTTCTCATATGTTTTTCTGCCATTTTAATCTCTTCTGATAAGTCTCTTTAGTTCCCTTGCCCATTTAGTGAATGGTTTATTGGATTTTCGGGGGATTAGTTTCTTGAGTTCCCTGTAGATACTGGATATTAAGGATCTGTCAGATGTATTGTTGGTGAATATCTTTTCCCAGTTGCTTGGCTGTCTCTCTACTTTTGCAATTATGTTTTTGTCTGCACAGAAACTTTTTATTTTTAGGTAGTCTCATTTATCAAATCTCTCTCCAATCTGTTGTGACCCTGGGATTCTGTTCAGGAATTTCTTGCCTGTGCCTATGAGTTCCAATGTCTCTCCAACTCTATCGTGTAGCAGTTTCAAGGTTTCTGGTCTGACGTTGAGGTCTTTGATCCACTTTGAGTTAATGCTTGTGCATGGCGAAAGGCTATGGTCAATTTTTAGTTTTCTGCATGTGGCTGCCCAGTTTTGCCAGCACCAATAATTGAATAGGCTGTGTTTGTTCCACTGTGTTGGCTCCTTTGTCAATCCCAAGGAGTTTTTGTTATTCTGGCTCTATAGTAGAGTTTGAAGTCTGGTATTGTAATACCACCAGCATTGCTCTTTTTGCCTAGAATTGTTTTGGCTATTCTAGGTCTTTTCTTGTTCCATATGAATCTTTGGATTATATCTTCAATTTCCGTAAAGAATGTCTTTGGGCTTTTGATGGGGATTGCACTGAATTTGTATATCAATTTTGGCAGTATAGCAATTTTCACTATGTTGATTCTCCCTAGCCATGAGCATGGGATATCTTTCCATTTCTTAGTGTCCTCTTTAATTTCTTTCATCAGGCTTTTGTAGTTTTCATTGAATAATTCCTTTACTTCTTTGGTTAAGTATATTCCTAAGTATTTTATTCTTTTGGGGGCTATTGTGAATGGGATCATTTTCTTGATTTGGTCTTCTGTTTGTGTATTGTTGGTGTACAAGAAGGCTACTGACTTCTGAAGGTTAATTTTGTATCCTGCCACTTTGCTAAAGTGGTTTATTAATTCTAGAAGTTTGGGAGTGGAGTTTGTTGGGTCACTCAAGTAGAGGATCATGTCATCTGCAAATAAGAATAGTTTAATTTCCTCTTTCCCTATGTGGATTCCTTTGATGTCCTTTTCTTGCCTTATTGCTCTGGCTAAGGGAAGTGGAAGTGGAGAGAGTGGGCATCCCTGTCTAGTTCCTGATTTTAAGGTGAATGGTTCCAGTTTTTCACCATTTAGTATAATACTGGCTGTAGGTTTTTCTTATATGGGTTTCAGTATTTTGAGGAATGTACCTCTTATTCCTATTTTCTCTAGTGCTTTCAACATGAATGGATGTTATATTTTGTCAAATGCCTTCTCCGTGTCCAGAGAAATTATCATATTATTCTTATCCTTAGCTCTATTGATGTGATGTATTATATTGATTGATTTGAGAATGTTAAACCAGTCTTGCATCTGTGGGATGAAGCCTACTTGATCATAGTGTATGATTTTTTAAATTTGTTTCTGTATTCTATTGGCTAATATTGAGGAGTTTTGCGTATGTGTTCATAAGAGAAATAGGCCTGTAGTTTTCTTTTTTTGCTGGGTCTTTCCCTGGTTTGGGGATGAGAGTGATATTAGCTTCATAAAATGAGTTTGGTATTGCTCCTTCTGTTTCTATATCTCGGAAGAGTTTCAAGAGTATAGGTGTTATTTCATCTTTAAACATCTTGTAGAATTCTGCAGTGAATCCATCTGGACCTGGGCTCTTCTTGGTTGGCATTTCCCTGATTGCTTCCACAATTTTGTTGTAAGAGATTGGTTTGTTCAATTTGTTTACCTCATTGTTATTCAGTGTGGGTAGTCTATATTTATTTAAGAAATCATCCATTTCTACTAGATTTTCTTGTTTCTTTGAATATAGGCCCTGGTAGTACCTATTCATTATGGACTGAATTTCTTGGGAATCAGTTGTGATTGTTCCCGTGGGGCCTCTAAACTTGTTTATTTGAGTCTCCCCTTTCCTTTTTTTGATTAATCTTCCCAGGGGTCTGTCTATTTTGTTGACTCTTTCAAAGAACCAACTTTTGATTTATCAATTTTGTGTATAGTAGATCTTATTTCAATCTCTGATATTTCTGATTTTATTTTTGTTATTTCTGTCTTTCTAGTTGTTTTAGAATTAGCTTTTTCTTGCTCCTCTAGGTGTTTCAGTTTACTAATATATAATGGCCATCTCTATCTTTATGTACCAATTTTACTGAGAAGTTAATTTTGTCGGAGATTAAGATTGCTACTCCTGCTTTTTTGCATGGTGCATTGGAGTGGAAAATTCGTTTCCATCCTTTCACTTGGAATTTGTTTCTGTCTTTGGCAGTGAGGTGGGTCTCTTGGAGGCAACATATGGATGGGTGATATTTCTTAAAACAGTCTGCTGCTCTGTCTCTTTTGATTGGATTGTTCAGCCCATTCACATTTAGGGAAATTATGGAAAAGTGGTCAGTGTCCATTGTCGTTATTTATTTTTACATCTAAGTTTCTTTCTTTCTCTTTTTTCCCCCTTTTGTGTTTAGTGAATTATAGATATTTGCTTCTTGATGGGGGTTCTTGATGTTCTACAATTTGTTCTCGATTAATTAGTACTTTTTGTAATGCTGGTTTAGTGTGCACTTATTCATAAAGCTTCTCTTTGGAGTGAAATATTCTTATTTCCCCCTCAAATGTAAATGCTAGTTTTGCTGGATATATCGGTCTGGGCTGGCAGTCGTTGGTCTTCAGGATATCAATGATGTTTTTCCAAGCTTTTTTTTAAAATTTCTTTTTTTAATTTTTAATTTTAATTAATAAAAGGATTACATGATATTTGCCATATTGAAGGTTCATTAATTCACATACATTGATACCCTTTCACATGTCTTGGTACCCTTTACCCTCCCCTCCCCATCTTGGTTTTCCCCCCTTCCCTATCAAATTTCAAATATCCAAATATAAATAAATTCAATATATCAGATAACAAAGTGAGATACTGTAACAATATAAGATACCCAAGGGACAGCAAAAGAGTACATTAAGGACAACAATCATTTGTTATATGACTTTTGTTTCAATATCCTGGAGGTCCTTTCAATAAGCTTCATACTATATGGCCTTAGACATCAAGGTTTTGCTCTATTGCAGATCTCTGCTAGTAGAGCCCAAGGTTTCTACTGGTTATGACAAATGAGGGAAACCATTGAGCCTAAGTTCCTTTGAGTCTGCCTTACTTCACTTAATATGATTTTTTCTAAGTCTTTCCATTTCCTAACAAATGGGTCGATGTCATTCTTTCTGACAGCAGCATAGAATTCCATTGTGTACAAATACCACAACTTGTTGATCCACTCATCAACTGAGGGACATCTAGGTTGGTTCCATATCTTTGCTATGGTGAATAATGCTGCAATGAGCATTGTTGTGCTAGTGGATTTAGTATGCCCTAGATTCTGGATGGTTGGGTAAATGCCAAGTAGTGGAATTGCTGGATCATAGGGGAGTTCTATGTTTAGCCTTTTAAGGCACTGCCATACTGCTTTCCATAGTGGTTGAATGAGTTTGCACTCCCACCAACAGTGTAGTAGTGATCCCTCCTGGCCACATCCCCTCCAGCATCTGTTATTATTCGTTGTCCAGATCCTGGCCATTCTAACTGGAGTGAGGTGGAATCTCACTGGAGTGAGTTGTTTTGATTTGCATTTCTTTTATGACCAGAGATGTTGGGCATTTCTTCATGTGTCTATAGCCATTTTTGTTTCTTCTTCAGAGAAGACTCTCTTTAAATCTTTGGCCCATTTTTTAATGGGATGGCTGTTACTTTGGAGATTAGTTTTGGAGTGATTCAATTTTTTGAGTTGTTGATATATTTTAGATATGAGGCCTTTGTCCGTTGTTTGGTTGGTGAAGATCTTCTCCCACTCTGTAGGCTTCCTAATTAATTTACTAGCTATGTCCTTTGCCATACAAAAGCTCTGCAGTTTAATGCAGTCCCACTTATCCAGCCTTTCTCTGGTTTGTTGTGATTTTTGGTCCTTATAAGAAAGTTTCGACCTGTGCCAAGGAGGCCTAGTGTATCTCCTATTCCTTCTTGTAAAGTTTTCAGTGTGTCAGCTTTTACCTCGAGGTCTTTGATCCATTTGGAGTTAATTCTAGTGCATGGTGACAAAGAAGGATCTAACTTTAGTTTTCTGCAGGTGCTTAACCAGTTCTGCCAGCACAACTTGTTGAAGAGGCTGTCTTTCTTCCATTCTATTTTTTTGGCTCCCTTGTCAAGGATTAGGTGGCCATAGGTATGTGGTTTAATAACTGGGTCCTCAGTTCTATTCCGAAGACCAATGGAATAGAACTGAGGACCCAGATATTAAACCAAAGTCCAAGCTTTTCTTGCATTTAGGGTTTGCGTGGAGAGGTCTGCTGTAATTCGAATTTTTTTCCCATTGTAGTATAGCTCTTTCTTTGTTTTTGCAGCATTTAAGATCAATTCCTTGGTATTCAGGTCTAGTGTCTTTACTGTGATATGTCTAGATGAGTTCCTTCTAGGATTTTGCCTGTTTGGAGTCCTGAAACCTTCAATAATGTGAGTATTTTTCCTTTTGAGGTTGGGGACGTTCTCTGCTATGATTTTGGTAACTAAGGGTTGCATTCCTTTGTCCTGAAATTATGCCCCCTCCTCAATTCCTATCATACAAAGATTAGACTTCTTTGCTGCATCTGCCAGTTCCTGGAGCTCTCTCCGGTGGATTCTGACTGATTTTTCCAAGGTGGCGATTCTCTGTTCCAGCTCTTGTGTTTTATCTTCCGTTCCTGATGTTCTATTCTCCATCTCAGTCAGGCTGCATTAAGCAGCCTCCATTTTTGCTTGAAGTGTGGACACTGAGCTGATCATGTCCTGCTGAGAGGGTATTGAACTTTTCTTCCACTTCTCTTTTGAATTCGAAGAATTCCTTGGAAATTTCTTGCTTATGTTTTTGGAATTCAGCCTTAATTTTGTTAGCCATTTCCAAAATCATCTCCTTGATTGAGTCATATTTCATGTCTCTTCAGGTGTTATTTCTTGGGATGGTGACATCTCTCATTCCTTCGCCCTTGTTTCCTTTTGGGCTTTGCGTGGGACTTTGATTATTTATGTATGTCGTAATTTGTCTTTGTGCTCTCCTAGGCATCGAGAACTGTTGTTGTAGTTCGCTCTGTGGTTGGTAGGTGTCGGTCTTTACTTGGATTGAGACCGGTGGTTCTGGGAATCTGTGTAAACCTGTGGTTCTCGGCCAAATTGATTCCTCTGCTGACTGGATCAGAGTTTGAAGTTTTTGTGGGTGTTTGGCTTGTTCCCAGAGGCTGTGTGCTGTTTTACGACAAGCTCTCAGCCCAACCAGTGGCCTCACAGTGGGCCATGGGTTGGATCTGTGTGCTTCAGTCTCAGCGCGCTGGGTGGATGGTTTCCTGCGCTACTTCCAGGGACGGCCCCCGGCCAAGGGTCTGGGGTTGGGAGTTTCCAGGGACTCTAAGGTAGACCAGCTGGTGTCCACTCTGTTCCCAGGGGTGGGGTCAAGCCGAGGACGTGGGCTCCAAGGGCAGAGCCAGTCCTTTCTGATTCTCAAAAGGTGAGCTTGGCTGCTGGTCGGCCCTTCAGTTTCCTGCTATGTTTTTGCCACTTTGGCCAGGAGTCTGTGACTGTGGGGGGCCCCTCGGTGCTGTCTTGCTGGGGATTCCCAGTTGGAGGGTGCCCGACTCAAGATTTGAGGGGGACAGATGCTGGCTCCTAGACTCCCGCGCACCCCACCCTCTGTTGGAAGGCAGGGTCTCAGCGCCCCCCACTCTCCAGATCTAGTGTCCTGGTTGAGGAACCTGTTGGGTGGGTGAGCTGGGACACCTCTGCCCCCTTTGGTGAGGTGCTGGGTCTTAGCGCCCACCCGCCTGTCAGTCTCAGGTCAAAGGCCTGGGAGAAGAACCTGTTGGGCGGGTGAGCTGGGACACCTCTGCCCTCTTTGGTGGGGTGCTGGGTTTTAGCACCTGCCTGCCTGTTGGTCTCCAGTCAGAGGCCTGGGAGAGGAACCTGTTGGATGGGTGGGAGCAGGAACAGCCCCGCCTCCCTTGGTGGGCTGGGTTTTAGCGCCCGCCCGCCCACCTGTCAGTCTCCAGTCAGAGGCCTGGGAGAGGAACCTGTTGGGTGGGTGAGCAGGGACACCTCGGCCTCCCTTGTTGAGGTGCTGGGTCTTAGCGCCCGCCTGCCTGTCAGTCTCCAGTCAATGGCCTGGGGGAGAGGGCTGTTGAGGGAAGGGACAGGATTCTAAATTCCTTGCCCCCCTGCTCCTGCCAGTCTTTCTCGGGCGGGGTGGAGGGGTCTGAGTTAAGTTCTATAGCTTGGTACCAGCTGCTTTCCCGATGGGTTTGGGTACAGGCTGGGCTACCCACTGGGCTACCCGCTGAGCTACTCACTCCTCTGCTTTTGGCTGTGGGTGCTCCACGGTGTTGGAGAATCTTTCACTCCCCTCGGATCTCCTCTGCCGCTTGTGGTCCGCGTCTGGGTTCCGCTGCTTGCTGTTCTGGTCTGCGCTGGTTCCTGTGTCTGGCTTCTGCCGTTTGCCTGCCCAGCCCTATGTTGGTTTCTGCAGCGGTTGGGGCTGCCCGGCCTGGCACCCTCGGCCACCACTTTTCCCTGCTTGGAGGCGGTGAGGGGTGGGAGAGTGGTCCTCGCGTTTGGAATTCTTTGAGAAAGTTGGATGTAAGCTTTATCTGGATTTATTTTCTGGTTTGAGTCCTTCTACTTTGCTTTTTGAGTTTGTTGTTGTGGATTACTTAAGGTAGTTGGCTCGTGGGATTCCCTGGTTCTCTTTTTTTGTGGGAGACAGCTAGGCAGCGTCCCTATTGTCTCGGTGCCATTTTCCAGTCTAGTACTACATCTTTTTGATCAATTCATCTACCGAGGGACATCTGGGTTGGTTCCATATCCTAGCTATGGTAAATAGTGCTGCAATAAGCATCAGTGCGCTAGTGGCTTTAGATCTTCATTAGCCATACAACAGACAAGAGCCTTATTTCTAAAATATACCTACAACTAAAAAAAATGAATCTCTCCAAAACAAATTCTCAATGAAACAATCATCCCATTAAAAGGTAGGCTTAAGACTTAGAGACTTCTCTGAAGAGGAAATAAGAATGGCCTACAGACACATGAAGAAATGCTGGACAACTCTGGCAATAAAAGAAATCCAAATCAAAACAACTCAGAGAGTCTACCTCACTCCAGATAGAATGGCCATGATCAAGAAATCTAACAACAGATGCTGGCAGGGATGTGTCCAGGAGAGATCACTACTACACTGTTGTTGGAAGTGTAAACTTGTTCAATCACTCTGGAAAGCAGTATGGCGATTCCTCAAAAGACTAAACATAGAGTTCCCCTATGACCCAGCAATTCCACTCCATGGCATTTTACCCAAATGTCCAGAAACAAGAACATACTAATGTCACTAGCACAATGAGATCTCAACTTTTGTCTTATTCCTCCCAATATTCCATTGAAAATTCTTTTCTCATCACAGATCTAATTTATCTGCAGCTCTTTCTGAATCATGATACCTTTGTGGATGAGTCCTCAATAAAATTGTCATGGTTTAGGAATTATCTGAGAGCCACATCTAGCATTGATAAGAAGGTATATTTCAGACCTTTCTTATTGAGGATAATGGAGTTGGAAGCATAATGTTTATCCCACCAAAAGGAGTTTAGCAAGTTATAGTCTAAGGATTTTTCCCGTAGAGCTATTCAAATACGGATTAGCTGGAAAGTCTTGAGGGAAGGAACCACGTGTAAGGCAAAAATTTCCCACTTATAATAAGCCTAAAGTAAGTAAAATAAATACTCAAGGGGATGTGGGATTGACCCTTCTTACACAAGTGCATTTCTGCTTCCATGACACCTACTCTGAAATGATCAAAGGAGGTAAAGAAAAATCTTCAAAAATAGGGTGAAGGAGTACCTTATAGAAAAGTATTTTTGGCTTATGTTTCTATATCCTAGAGATCCTTTCATTTAGCGTCATACTATATGGCCGTTTGTATCAAGGTTTTGCTCTATTGCAAATCTCTGCTAGGAGAGCCCAAGGTTTCTACTGATTATGACAAATGAGGGAAACCATTGAGCCTAAGTTCCTTGATTGTTGTTCTTAAGATACTATATTATCTCTCATCTCTTTTGCTGCCCCTTGGTTATCTCATATTGTTACAGTATCTCACTTTGTTACCTGATATATCAGATATATTTGTATTTGGTTATTTGAAATTGGATAAGGAACAGGGGAAAATAAGATGAGAGTTGGGGGTTGGGGGAGGGAAATGGGGACCAAGATATGTGAAAGGGTATCAATGTATGGGAATTAATGCACCATCTATCTGGCAAATATCATGTAACCCTTCTATTAATTACAATAAAAAATATATGAGAAAAAAAGAAAAGTATTTTTGCGTGTACTTTGAAAGGTGATGAATGTTGTATGAAGGTGATGCCAAAAATAATTGCTTCCTAGAAACTTTCCTGTAATCTGTGATTTAAAATAAATTGTGTTAAAGCCCAGAAAAGATTTAGAAAGCATGTAGATATGCAATGTATTGATATGGAATATGAGGTATAGTAGTGCTTTATCCATAGAAATCTGTGCTCTTGTTTATTTAATAATAAGCCCTCAAATAACAAAGTATAGTACCATTTCCTCATTGCCCATTACAGATTTTTGATCTCTGATCTTTTTCTGAAATTATTCTAAAAAAAACTCCTAATTTACTTCTACAGTCTTAAATTCTGTGAATTTCTTTCCCCCTTTCTCCCTTCCTCCCTTCTGCTCTCTCTCATTTCCCCCTTCTTCTTAGAATATCACATGGTTACATGAAATCACTGAAGAAAAATCAACTTTTGGCGGGCTGATTTTACATCCTGTTATTTTGAAAGCGAATATAAGTGTTAGAAGGTTAAAAAACACATTAATTTGGCTGCACACGGTGGCTCATGCCTGTAATCCTAGCTACTCAGGAGGCTGAGATCTGAGGATCAAGGATCAAAGCCAGCCCGGGCACAAAAGGACCTGAGACTCATATCTCCAATTAACCTCTAGAAAATAGAAAGTGGGGCTTGGTTCAAGGGTAGGGTGGTAGCCTTAAGCTGAAGAGCTCAGGGACAGCACTCAGGCTGAGTTCAAGCCCCATGACCCTCAAAAACAAAAACATTGTTTCCAAATATTTCATCGATTTTGTGTTTTTGAGAGTCTGCTCTTGGAGAGTTATGTCTGCTGGGAGATGTCCTGTTGCCTTTTCCTTCTTTTGTCTCTGCACTGATAACTGCACATCTGACAGTCACTTACTAAGTCTGAAGTACAACTTTCACAATATATTTTCTTTTGAAGATGTGTTCTACTGCCTGCTTGGTGAGCCACGCTGGCTTTGGTTTTGTTTGTACAATACATAGCGCATCACTTTTCAAGAAAACTTAATGTCTTTCTGCATTGGCCCATGGGGCCTCTACAATGTGAGATGTGTTACACATAACTGTGGAGATGTGTGGTTACTTCATCATGGAGTGCTGTATTGGAGTACATGGATATTTCCTCCTCCACTGCTTGAGAAAGCTTCACTGTAAGCAAGGTCTTTAGCAACGGCAAAAATAACACCATGTGGTATGTGGTATGTTCTATGGGGAAGGCATATCCCAGGATCTACAGGGGAATGTTCCATTGGTAGGGTTGGTTTCCAGAATTTCACTGGTAGAGCTGGAGTTGTATAATTGCAGCAGAGATGCCCTGCTACCATGGCGATTAATACCTAAGGATGTAGCAGGGATATTATGGCATAGCCCATGGTTATGTTTTCAGGTACTATAGGGAAAGCATTGATGGCTTTAGATATCAGGTGGGAGGCTTTCTCTCAAGTCCCATCAGATACAGGCAGAAGCAGTCAAGCTGGGACATGGATTGTAGCAGCTTATCAGGCCCCATAGTGATAAATCCTGGTGGTAATAGAGTTTATGATGAAACTTGAGGTCTAAGTGCTCAATGAAATAAACTTAAGTGAGCTGCATATTGTAATCAAATTCGTAAAGATAGACAAATAGTGATTGCCAGGTAGAGAAGGTATTCCCTTTAGGAATAGAGCTTCAATTTTGCAATATGCAAAGGTGATAAAGTGTGGTGATGCTGCATAGTAATGTGATTCTCTGAGAAATTCCATGGACCAATGGCCCGAAAAATGGTTACTATGATTTTAAGTTGTGTTTCATACAAAATTTCCCAGTATCATAAAGATAGTGGAGGGAAAAAAAAGGTATGTCACAAACCAATATATTAAGAAACCAATAGAAAGTCATCTCTGCTTTGACTTTTCATGTATGAACTTTCTATTAATGAGGAAAACTTTGTGTAACTTTTCAGTTAAATTCCCAAAGTTTTCTTAAGAAAAAAATGAACATAACTGATAAAAAGTTTTGATTGTTTTAAGCCATTAACAATTGCAATGTTTACCTTGTGCCTGATTTGTAAATCAACACACACGTTTATATTTAGTTTCTTTTTATTTCTAAGAAATAAAATTTTCTGTGAAACAATTATTTTATTAGCTGTGAATTTCCATCTGAGACAAAGTAGAAAAACAGAAATGTGGATAATATGAGAAATTAATTGCTCCTAAATGTATATTGATTGTGTGTGTGTGTGTGTGTGTGTGTGTGCGCGTAAGCAAGAGAATTCATTTTACGGGGCTGGGAGCGTAGCCTTGTGGTAGAGTGTATGTCTAGCATACATGAAGCTCTGGGTTTGATTCCTTGGTACTACATACACAGAAAAAGCCCAAAGTGATGCTGTGGCTCAAGTGGTAGAGTGCTGACCTTGAGCAAAAAGTGTCCAAGGACAGTGCCCAAGGAGCAGGACCGGCAAAAAAAAAATCATTTTACATCCCTGAGTTTGGCCTAGTGGTAGAGTAGCTGTCCTAGCATGCATGAAGACCCGGATTCTTCCATTCCTTGGTACCACATACATAGAAAAAGTCAGAAGTGGTGCTGAGGCTCAAGTGGTCCTTGAGAAAGCTCAACGACAGTGCTCAGGCCCTGAGTTCAAGCCCCAGGACTGGCAAAAAAAATCATTTTATAGCCATTATCTATAATAAACAGACTTACTATGACAAAGTTTGGGAAATAAAGTCACATTCCTGGAAGCAGAAACATCCCTGGACTGCATTCTCAGCTAATATCTGGAACCCAGGAGTCCTGGGTGGACCCCCCAGGCAGCCTGAGCAGGGTTCATGGTAGCCTGGGCAGAGCTGGGGGCGGCTTGGGCAGAGCTGAAGCAGTGGCTCCCCTGCTCTTTCATCCAGGCCTCACTCACCCCACAGGAGCCCCAGCGTCCCTGGCCTCCGCGAGAATCTCGTTGCTCTTCAACGGCCATCGGGGTGGCCAGGCCGGCTGGCCACACAATGCTGTCCCTTCTGCTGGTCCTCTCAGGCCTGGGCCGGCTGACCTCTGCTGGCCAGAGTAAGTGACGTGCCCTAGGGGCAGGATCCCCTTTCTGTTCCTCAGGCCAGGCTGGGGACCTCGTGGAAGGGGTCCGAGGTCAGTTTCCCAGTGCTGGACGTGCATGCCCAGGGCGGTGGGGAATGGGGGGGGTCCGTGGGGGGCGCAGGGGGCCCCAAGCCCCGAAGACTGGACAGTCCTTCTCAGTCCTGCACAGTGTATGTGTGTGCAAGTGCGTGCCCAAGCGCATGAGTGTGTACTTACTTGTGCGTGTTCGTGTCATGCGCGTACCCACGCATGTGTGCGCAGGGGTGCGAATGTGCATGAGCATGTAATGTGCGTGTGTGACTAGGAAGGGGCGAGGGGGGACGGGAGAGAGCATGCTGCATGCTGAGGTGTGTTTTCCCCGCTGCAGACCCCGAAACAACACTGGAAATTATAGTGCCACAGAAGACTTCGACAGACACCAACTACGGCGACCTCTCAGAAACGCATGTAATTGAGAAGCCAATTAGTTACTGTTTTCTTTTAAAGGAGGGAGGATCTTTTATGCTATTACTGGCCTGAATCAATTCATATGTAAACCTTTGGGAAATTTTGTTTCTGTCCCAACATAATCTGCTAAAAGGTAATTTGGTCTAAATGAGATCAAGCGTTTGATTTGTCATTGGTTTTCCAAGTAATTTGTGCAAATGAGGTAACTGTGGCAAATCACAAACTCAGAAGAAAATGCTCCAAATTCCTGTGATACAAAATAATATGTTTATTGCACCCTTTATTTTTTAAGAAAACATGTGCCTTCTCTCTCTTTCTGTGTATATATATATGTATATATAGATATAGATAGATAGTTATAGATATAAGTATATATGCTGGTCCCATGGCTTGAACTCAGGACCTGGGCACTGTGTGTGTGCTGCCAAATGTCAGTTCATCTTGTTCATGGATTTTTAAATTTTCTCCTGCTGTAGGGAAAACTCGGGATGTCAGTATGATGTGTGTTATAGGCTTAACAAATGACATTTATTAGTTTATAAATATTTTTTATTTTCAAACGTATATATGTATTTGTGTATGTGTGTTTGTGTGTGTGTGTGTGTATGTGTGTGTGTGTGTGTGTCTGTTTTTCTTGAGTGTGGTAAATGAGCTTTTCATTCTGTGGATAAAGCCCATTTAGTCAAAATTTATGTATTGTTTGTGAAATTTAATTTGCTGTTATTCTCTTTAGGGCTTTGGAATTATAATCACTAAATATTAGAAAACATGAAATATTTGAGAATAGGAAATGATTGGAAAATAAGGCAAAAACAGATTTTTTTCACTGTGGAAGAAAGGATAACTTAGGGATCCACACAGGGAAAGAAGAAATTAAGTACGAGTAGCTAAGATTACAGATGTGAACCTTTGGTGTCTGATTACTAATGGAAATGTCTAACACTTTCTAGGAAATGGAATGTCTACAACAATTCTTTTCTCTCTCAATCTTTGTTACAGGTCAATTATTTGATCAGTTTTGAGGGGAAAACATACACACTCCTTCTTGAAAACCAGTGAGTGGTCATGCTTCTTTTCTACAGTTGTTTTACAATCTTGATCTCAAAGTGAATGAAACTGAAAGCATAACAACTCCATTGACCTGACAATTATATCTTCTTTGGGATTCATTTTTCGCTTTAATTTCACATTTTCACTGCAAGATGTCAGATTTCATATGTAGCCAAATTCTAATGTAATGATGTAAATATTAGTGCCTGGCAAATAGTTGAAAAGAACTCCATATAATTGCTAAAAATGTAACCACCAATAAAGCCATCAAGTGTTAGTTGTTGTTCATCCATGTTTAATTTTTTCCATATGGATAAATCATTGTTTTTTGTGATGGTAAGTATCTTACTTAAAATTACCCATGTTAAAGCAAAATTGAAATAGAGAACAGGCCTGAGAAATTTCTCAGCTACAAATGAAAAGTAGGTAGGCCTTGGGAATCATGCTAATATGGTAGCACAAGCAAAACTTCCTTTATATTATTGTTGATGATTTGGTGAGAGTTCACTGTTTTGGACTGGCTTTGATTTTGAGAAATGAAGGTTATAATTTATATGCAGGGAATTCATGGTCATACATATAGGCTCATACAGGATCAAAACATTTAGTTCCTTTTTTTTTCTTACACAAGAGGCTCTGTATTTTGTTTTCTCCTGCACCTCAAAGTAAACAGTCATTTATGTCTGTGTCCATTTCTTAGCTGACTAAAGTAGAGGCTTGATACACTCTGTGACTTTATCCCTGCCACCTTCTTTGTTTACCACTCTTTTGACAATTTTAGTTGCACTAAGTTTCTGGAGATCAGAAGTGTGTGGGGCTGAACTACAGGCCACTTATATGTCAGCTTGGGTTAGCTGACACTCACTGAATGCTAGACCACAGCTGGCCAAGTTCACAGAAATCCAGAACCTACCCTCATATGGCCCAACTCTGATCAGTAGACATTTACTGTTTTATTATATGTGCTACTAGTTTTGTGATTGTTTCAATCATTTTTTTTGCCAGTCCTGGGCTTGAGCTCAGGCCCTGACACTGTCCTTGGGTTTTCCTCAAGGCTAGAGCTCTACCACTTGAGCCACAGCACCACCTTTGGCTTTATCTTTGTATGTGGTAATGAGGAATCAAACCCGGGTCTTCATGCATGCTAGGCAAGCACTCTACCACTAGGCCAAACTCCTGGCCTAGTTTTGTGATTGTTATGTAGCCTTTACATAATAACCATTTTAAAGGCTGATTCATATCTAGCCACCCTTATCTATACAGTGATGGGCACATACTCCATGTACTTACTAAAAACAGCAGAGAGAAAGCCAGTGCTGCCCTGAGTCCTGACTTCTGGTGCCTGTGAAGCCATCAGCTTCAGTGTACTTTCCTTCAAGGAGTAGCATGTGTGAAGAGAACAGTGGCTGTGAGAGAAAGCATTGGGAGGGACACAGTCTTTATCCTAGTCTGGCCTGAACATGCGTAGCCATGTTTGAAATCCTAGGTGTTTTCCAAGCCCCTTGCAAAGTCTAATGATGGTAGCTTGATATTTAATAATCACTGCGATAAGATCGTATTTCCCAAATACATTTTCTCTGCCTTGCTTCTCTCCTGCCTGCTGCCCTTTTTTTTGTGGTGCAGGACTTTGGACTCAGGCTCTATATTTGCTCACCTTGCTTGCCCCTGGCTGATGCTGTCTTAGTTGAGCCACATCTCCAGCATGGCTTTTTGCTGATTCTTTTTAAGATGGTAGTCTGGAAGACGTTTCTGCTTGGGCTTCCTTTGGACTTTGATCCTCAGATCTCAGTCTCCAGAGAGGTTAGGAATGAGCTGCTGGTGCTTGATCCAAACACATTCTACCACACTTGCCTGTAAAACCTATTTGGTTTATGAAATGGGTGCAAAGCGTATTATCCCTCTTTCAGCAAAAGCATTTTGAGACCAGCTAATATTCCTCCCCCAAAAAGGCCTGTTCTAGATGAGGTGTGCTTTTTCCTTGGTCTAGAGGGGACCCAGCATGGAACACCACTGAGCACACGCTGCTCTTTTGAAACGCTGAGAATGTTTGTTTGTTTGCCAGTCATGGGGATTTAACTCAGGGCCTGAGCACTGTTCTTGGGCTTTCTCAAAGCTAGAGCTCTACCACTTGAGCTACTGTACCACTTTCTACGTATGTGGTACCGAGAAATCAAATCCAGGTCTTTATGCATGCTGGGCAATCACTCTACCACTATGCCACACTCCTGGCCATGCAGAGAATTTTAAGGTAGACCATTTCACAGTATAATCTCAGAAAAAGCTGTCCAGTGCAGGTATATACCAAAGTTGATGATTCTAATCATTAGTAAATATCAGTTAATGCATGTGTGCTATGGGATTTATTAATGTTTGATCTCAAATAGACCTGTGTTGTAATCTGAACGTTATTATCATTATTAACTTGTTAATCTTTTTGCCAGGCTTGTCCTTGAGCTTTCCTCAAAGCTAGCACTCTATCACTTGAGCCACAGCACCACTTTCGGTTTTTCTATGTATGTGGTACCCAGGAATTGAACCCAGGTCTTTGTGCATAATAGGCAAGCACTCTACCACTAGGCCAAACTCCTGGCCCCTTAATTTATGTTTGATAAACAAAATCATGGAGAGGAATCTATTTAATCTTTGATTGTTTTAATAGTTAAAGCTAAAAGTAAATTGTTATTATTGATATTATTTCAGAATGAACAATGAAATGTCATTGTTTTGTAAAGTAGGTCAGTTTTACACCCGAATTTCCTGGCCTATTCCAACAGCAGAGCCGGAACACTGAAGGTAGACAGTTCACTTATAAAGGTAAGCTCTACCCTCTGTTCTACACCCTTGGGGATCTTGTGTGATTCAGTCACCACTGTAAGAAAGAACGTTAATGCTGGAGTCAGTACATATAACTGTTACACTTATAGACCCTATCCTAGATGTAAAATTGCATTTACTGTTAAATCACATTGGAGAATCAACCATTCTTTAAATCTGGAACTTGGGAATCAGTTATTTAGAAAAATAGTTTCAACTGGAAGGGTTAGAACTTGGAGGGAATGAGGCAAGGAGTTAAAAAACAGATGATTAGGAGTGGGTAGAGGGAGGAAAATGGGGACAAAAACATGAGAAGGGGGTACCAATGTGTGAGAAGTAATTCACTTACTATCTTGGGAAAATAACTGTAACCCTTCTATACATTACAATAAAAAATTTTAAAAAAACATAGGAGCTTTTCCTTCCTTCCTTCCTCCCTCCCTCCCTCCCTCCCTCCTCCCTCCCTCCCTCCCTCCCTCCCTTCCTTCCTTCCTTCCTTCCTTCCTTCCTTCCTTCCTTCCTTCCTTTCTTCCTTCCTTCCTTCTTTTCCAATCTCTATTTCCCCCTCTCTCTTTTTCTCCACTTCCCTCCCTCTCTCCTCCCTCCTTTCCTTCCTCCCTTCCTTCTTCCATTCCTTCCTCCCTCTTTTTGCCTCTGCTTCCTTCTCATTCACTCCAGGCAGCACTGACTAGTCAGCCTTGAGCTCTTGATCCTCCTGCCTCCAACTCCCAAGTGCTGGCGTTACAGGTGTGCTCCACCTTGTCTGGTAAGCCTGAGAAGTTGTAAAGGATATAGCCTAGGCCTGAGCTGTGTGTGAATGGTGTTTATCACAGGAAGAGGCTGAGAACGCAAAGCATAACAGAATTGAAACAGGCTCATGTGGGGTATGGTGTGGAGGGTAGCCAAAGGTATTTAGGAGCTGAAATGTTTGATAATACCTGAGGAATGTAGACCTTTTTCTGTGAGCAAATGACTGGAAAGAAGCATACAGAAGTGATTGGTCAGGTTCTATTGTTACACTAAAAGATAGTGACTTTGAAAATACACTTCTGTGGCTCTGTGGTATCATTGGAAGTCGGATACTGCAAAGCCTTCCAAGGATTGTTCTTTTCATTCAGGATTACATTGGGTCTTTGGGTTTTTTTTCTTTTTTTGAGTTTCAGATGAATTTTGAGACAGAGTTCTACTTCTGTGGAGAATGCCATTGGTATTGTGAGTTTAAAAAATATTCAGATGGACATGCATATTCTTTTTTTCATATATTTTTTATTGTAATTAATAGAAGGGTTACATGATATTTGCCAGATAGATGGTGCATTAATTCCCATACATTGATACCCTTTCACATGTCTTGGTCCCCATTTCCCTTCCCCCCCACCCCCACCCCTCATCTTGTTTTCCCCCCTTCCCTATCCAATTTCAAATAACCAAATACAAATATATTCGATGGACATGCATATTCTTAAATACACTTTGGCACTCACTTTGTGGGTGTGTCTCTAGACAGTATAATAGAGTAATTCCTGATAGGTTAGGACTTTTAGGTACCACAACATTATGTAGTGTTATTTTTGTCCATGTTCTATTTTGCTTATCGTTTCTTTTTCTTCTACCTTCTTCTGAGTTGCTTGAACATTTTTAGGTTCTCATCCAGATTGATAGATAGTATTATAAAACATTTTGATAATTCTAATTTTCTGTGATTTCTGTATTATAATATACATATATAATTAGTTATAATGCCATATTACATTTTTAAGGAAAGTATTGGAAACTTACTTTCATTTAGTTCTTTTTCCCTCTAAACTTTTTTTTAAATGATTTCAACCTAAAAATGTCTCCTGACAGCTCATAAGTTAAAAGCTTGGTGGGAAGCTCATGGGTTCTGAGAGGTGGCCATTCATTGGTGAATTTATATGGACTAGTGAGCAGCTCTGCTGTCACCCTCTCTGCCACAATATCATGCCTCAGGCCCAAAGCAATGGAGTCAGGTGATCCTGGACTGAAACTTATGATTATGAATCAATATATATCTTATATTATTTAAAAATTTTCTACTCTGTTATTTTGTTACAGAAGTGAAAAGCAATAGTCAAGTAATGATCATGACTGTTTTTGTTTTGTGTGTGTGTGTGTGTGTGTGTGTGTGTGTGTGTGTGTGTGTGTGTGTGCTAGAGCTTGGTCTGAATGCTGCCATTTAGCCTTTTTCTCCAGTCCTGGGGCTTAAACATGTTTGTAAGTTTCAATCACAGAACATTCATCCAGATAGCCAGTTACTTGGTATAAAAAATTACTTTAAGCCATATTTTTAATTGTATTTTATTAGAGGGGGTATAGTTACATTCGTCAGGTAGTGGGTGCATTACTTCTTGAACATTGATACCCCTTCCCATATTTTTCTCCCACTTTCCCTCTCCCCACCTTCTACCAATCATCTTATTTTACCCCTTTCCCCTCCCTATTTCAAATAAACAAATAAATGTATATACAATATACCAGGTACCAAAGTCAGATACAGTAAGAGATAAACCATAAGTGGAAAAAGAAGAGAAAAGAAATAGCTTCACATAGTACATTAAGAATAACAATCACAAAGATAAACCTCTTGTTTCCATATCTTGGAGCTCATTTTTCTTAGTCTCACCCTATATGGCCATACATACAATGTCATTCTTTTTTATGGCAGCATAGAATTCCATTGTTTATAAATATCACATCTTCTCGATCCATTCTTCTACTGAGAGGCACTTGGGTGGTAAATAATGCTGCAATCATCCTCATTGTGCTAGTATTAAACCATATTTCTTCCTCTTTTTTTTGTTGGTCCTGGGGCTTGTACTCTGGGCCTGGGCACGGTCCCTGAACTCTTCAGCTCAAGGCTGTCACCCTACCTCTTGAGCCACAGTTTTCTAGTAGTTAATTGGAGATAAGGCTCTCAGGGACTTAACCTTCTTTATAAAAAAATACATCTTCCTAGTATTTAAAAAAATTATCTTACTTATTGGTACCTCTTACTTTAGTTTGAATATTTCTTTCTTTATGTATATGTGTGTGTGTGTGTGTGTGTGTGTGTGTGTGTGTGTGTGTGTGACAGAGAGAGAGAGAGAGAGAGAGAGAGAGAGAGAGAGAGAGAAAGCACTCTGGGGCTTGAACTCAGTGCATGAGCATTGTCCTTGATGTTTTGCTCAAGGCTAGTTAGTGCTTTGCTACTTGGGCCACTGCTCCACTTCCAGCTTTCATGGTGCTTAATTGGGAATAAGAAATTCGTGGACTTTTGGGCTGGATTTGAAACACGATCCTCAAATTTCAGTCTCCTCAGTGGGTACAATCCAATATTTTGCTTAAAATTCAGAATACTAGGATATTGTAAGTAATTACATGCATGTATTATAAAATCTAGGCCAAATGCTGAGAAAATTATGATTACCAAAATATTTTTAACTACTACATATAAATGAGGATGAGAACATAAAACTGTTCAAATAATTCAGGAGAACATAGGAGGAGAAAAACAAAGGAATGATAAACGAAAAGACACACACAAAATAACATCAAATACCATTTGTGATACAAAAAATCCCTAACATATCAGGATCGTTTTATTCATATTTCACTCTGAAACTTTACTAGATTTGTTTCTAACTCTAATATTTGTAGCGTGGTGTCTGTAATATTGCTTTCTACATGGAAGACCTTCAATCTGGATGATGTTTCAAAATGTCTTTTTCTTGCTTAGTTGCTCTGGCTAAGACTTCCAGTCCTCTATTGAACAGTCAAAATAGTGAGAGTAGATATCTTTGCCATACATAAAAATGTTTTTTTTTGTCCAGTCCTAGACTTGAACTCAGGGCCTGGGCACTGTCCTTGGACTTTCTCAAGGCTAGAGCTCTACCACTTTTGCCACAGCACCATTTCTGGCTTTTTTCCATGTGTGTGGTACTGAGGAATTGAACCCAGTTCTTTGTGTATGCTAGGTAAGCACTCTACCACTAGGCTAAACTCCTGGCCTTATAAATGATTTTTTAAATCCATGTATAGGCCATTTAAAATTTTTTTTATCAGTCATGGGGCTTGAACCCTGGGCCTGGGTGCTATCTCTGAGCTCTTCAGCTCAAGGCTAGTGCTGTACCACTTGAGCCACAGTGCCCATGTCCAGTTTTCTAGTGGTTATTTGGGGATAAGAGTCTCATGGACTTTTGTGTCAGGCTGGCTTTGAACCATGATGCTCAGATCTCAGCCACCTAAATAATTAGGATTACAGGTGTGAGCTACCGGCACCTGGCTTAGGCCATTTTTATTTAATCAATCATCTTAAATAATAAAACACCTTTAAATGTGCTATCCCAAATAAAAATTAGGTCTTGACAGTAATCTACACCTAACCATATAGTCCTTTCCTTTCATCACATCTAATCACACTGCAAGTAGCCTCTATCCCAAGCTCCATATTTATAACTACCTGCACAACTAATAACTCAAAGAAAGAAAGAAAGAAATGCAAAGTAATAATTTGGTGGCTTTTTAAACTCACTGCTCCTGAGTCAAAAAATATTATAAATTAATCTTAAACTTTTCTCCACATTTATATAAAACAGCAACAACAACAACAGCAACAGTCAAAATAGCTAGTATGAAAAAGAAGTATTTAGATTTCTACATAGATCAGAATATAAATACTTAATGATAGCTAATAAGGATTCTATCATATATGGGGTTTCTCAGGAAATTTTGTTATCTATGTTTTCAAAGGCAGACAAGATAGAAAAGCAACAGAAAACAAAGAAAGGATGGGATGAAATTCATCTCTGTAAATCACTCAAATTATTTGGAGAACAACTTTCAAGACATTTGTAGAATGTCAATTTTTATATTCTTTCCACTTAGAAATTTGGAGCCTTCATTTAACAGTGAAATCTGAGCTTGGTGTTGGTGGCTCATGACTGTAATCCTAGCTTCTCAGGAGGCTGGGACCTGAGGATCATGGTTCAGAGTCAGTCATTGAGGCAGGAAAATCTGTGAAACTCTATAACCACCAGAAATCTGGAAGTGGAGCTGTGGCTCAAAGTAGTAGGGTGCTAGCCTTGAGTGAAAAAGCTTAGGGACAGTGCTCAGGCCTTGTGTTCAAGTAGCTCAAGTGGTAGAGTATTAGCCTTGAGTGCAATGAGACTCAGGGACAGTGCACAGGCCCTAGGTTCAAGCCCCAGGACTGGCAAAACCCCCAAAATCCTCATAGAAATATAGCAGGCTCTTCCTCTGAGGTTCCTAACATCTCCTTTTCTAACATAATGAAATGGACTCTCAACTAAATACATTTCATGAGCAGAGGCAAATAATCCAAAATGCTAAGCTAGAATTATTTTGTTTGGGAACATACTTGCATAAGGCACATGTTTGGAGTGCACTTGTGGTGTCTGAGGGGGACAGTCTGGGATTCCCTGAGGCACACCAGCAAGTTTTCCCAGGTGTCCATTGCAGTGTAGGCCTGCGCATAAGACATGGGCCTGTCTCCCTTTGTTGTCTTTCTTGTTGTCCTTGGGGTTGGCTATGGGAAATGCTATACAAGTTAATGTAGCTCAGTGTCTGCTCGATTTCCTGTTTCAGAATTTCTGAAGAAGTGACTGGGTTTGTGTTTTGAAGAGGTAGAAAGGGACTGCAATTTGTCAAGAGGGTACTGTCCTAGCTGCGACTGACTTCTGGATCGTCTCTCAAGGACAACGAGCTTGTAAAGTTAGTCCGGTCTGCACACCGTGCGCAGCAGAATGGCAGGCACGAAGAAACATTCTCAAAGGACTCTTGCTAGAGCTAGTTCCTTAAAAACCTTGAGAGGCATGATTCTAAAAGTCCCCACTTGTTACTTCTGCTGCCCTTTTCAGTATGGGTGCTATGGGAGTCAGGCTTTTATCAGAGCTGTAAATCAATATATGTTGAGATAGCCTCATCATACAGTTCATTATATATATATATATGTACATATATTTACACAAAATCTACAGTCCTACCCACTGCCAGTGACAGGCCCAATGTCCCCCACTAACAGCACAGACCACTAGTGGGCCAGCCCTGGAGGAGGAATGGTGAAGACTGACTGCAATCAATATCTGAGCCAACCAAATAGGAACTGAAATACAGAAGGGAAAACTCTGAGGATAAATTGAAAAAAAAAAAAGACAAACATTTATGTAGCAGATCTCACCTGCCAATGATAAAATCACCCATTAAGAACAGCTAAGGAGTTTTCTGATCCAACGTCAACATTCAGAGTAAACCTGAAGCCCCAGGTTGATTCAAACACAATCAAATGTCTGTACAGGAGGTCAGAGTAAAAGAAAACCTTCAGACTTTACCCAAAGGGCTGAGCTTCCTCTATTTTTTTAAACCTGTGGTTTTATGTTTTTCAAACCTCTTTTCTAGAACTTAGGTTAGTGTTAATGGTAGTGTCTAATTTATATTAGATTCTAATTTCTTGTGAAGAGATTTTTTTTTTGATTGAAATGTTCCTGGATATGGGGTTGTGGGGTGTATCTGCTATTATCTCTTGATATCTTTTCATATTCGTATTTAGTGAGTTTTTTTGTCTGTCAGCTGAACTCTAGGATATAGATCATCCTAAATTCTTTTTTCCCCTGGTGTGTGTACTTATACTTTTCAATTCCAATGACAGTTTAGCTTTCTTAACATTTGCACTATAATTGGAGTTGAGTGTGGTTCTTCTGCCTCTGTTGGAGGTGCTGCTGTGGTCGAAGTGGTTCATGTGTAGTTATTTGTGGCACTTCCCTGTCTGGGGGACCTGTGCTGCAAGGGTGTTGGGAACACCATATAATGATTAGCACCACCCATTGAGAGCAGGGCTTCAAGCTGAATTTGGGTTGCTGGTTCATAGTTTGGGACTGACTTTGCCTTTGGTGCCTTTTTGAAGGACTTGTGGCTATAGATGCTAATGAAAAGCCTGGAGTATATCTGGCTTGCCACTCTCTTTGGGTAGAGGTGAAGGTAATGTCTAATTTTTTAAAGGATATGCCTAATGATTGGTGCGATTAGTCTGGAAGCTAATAATATCTAAACAAACTCATAAGATCCAATAGCCACATATTAAGGATACCATGCGCCTTTTGTTCCTTTGCTCTTGACTTGTCTCACTCGACATGATTTGCTCTAGATTCATCCACTTCCCTGCAAATGCCATTATTTTATCTTGTCTGTTGGCTATGTAGAATTCCATTACATATATATATATATATGCCACATTTTTTGCATCCATTCATCTGCAGTAGGGCATCTGGATTGTTTCCATCACTTGGCTACTGTGAATAGTGCAGAGATGAACATAGCTGAGCAGGTGTCCTTATCATATCTTGGGTTATGATATTCAGGATAGATGCCCAGGAATGGTCTGGCGGGAGTGTAGTACAAGAGCGAGGACTCAATATTTGCATACCCAATGCTATGGACATGGTATTGAAAATATAAACACAACTACATAGACATAAAAATTGTGACTATAATCATAATGTTTTATTACATAGAATAATACGTATAAATGACATAAAACCCTCAGCCTAATTTTAATTGTGTTCTAAAATCTAAGTGCTAGTGATTGTATAGAGATTCCCTTCTTGAATATTTGTTTGTTAAACATATCATTTAAAATATGATGTAAAAATCAGTTAATAAATTCTTTAATAAAAAAGAAATAAAAAACAAATTCACAAGAAAGACTATAATGACACTGAAAAGTTTCAGAGTACAGGGCAAAGAAGAAAACAGAACTGAATCTCAAGATTAACAGAATTTAAAACAAATAGAGCAATCACCCAAAGAAAATATTAAGGTAGAGAGTGGGAAGGTCAATGAGGAGGAAAGTTTGAATTACACATGACCAATTATTTCTCAAGTGAGAAATTTTAAATCAATCAAGGCAAGGAACTATCAGTTAAGGTACTTTTGAATGAACCAGAAAAAATGAAGTATTGATAGCTGAAGTCAATTAGATACAAACAAGCAGGAATAGGCTATGCACTCAGAAAAGATGGAGATTATTCAGAAGTTTAGAGGCGGGAGGATGGTAATCATGATTATTATAGAAGATTTGGAGGGAGAGGGCTGGGATGTAGCTCAGTGGCAAAGTACTTGCCTAGCAAGTGCAATGTCCTGGGTTTGACCCCCAGTACCAAAAAAGAAAAGAAAAAATACAGTTAAAAAAAGATTTAGAGGGAGAACTTGAAAATAAGGTGACAAAAATTGAGTATGTGATAAATAATATTATATTGGCTAAATATAAATGTTGGAGGATATCAAGTAGGTAAGGATAAAACTGAAGATTTCATTTAGAAACCATTTATGAATAAGCCTCCCTGTGCTTCTTCGTAGAATCATTGCTTTTATAAAGGACATGTTGCAGAGATCCCAAGATCATTTGTGACTCTAAGAACCTGCTCAGGACTCAGGTAATGAATGACATGTTATGAAAGTGTGCATTGAAATCTTATGCCAACCTTTAGTTTCTAGAATCTTCTTGAAGGATAGAATGAGAGAAAGAAATACAGACTTGTTTCACTTCCATGCTTTCAGTCCTGCTTTTTTGCTGGTTATTTTGAATTCATTATTTTTGAATTGAATTATTTTTGTTGAATTGAATTATTTTTGTTGGTTATTTTGAATTCATTAGTGAATTGCATCGGAAATGTCTACTGACTTTTGTGTTTTTCTATGATGTCAGAATTTATAGAATAACAATGAATTCATAGGCTATATCAATTTTGTTAGTAATTTGTCAAGTACTACTGAGGTTATTTAATAGGCTTGGGCCCCCTCTTATACTTGTTTTGATTCCTTATTTGTCTCCTGCACTTTATAGTTTATTGCCTTTATAGTCTGCAATCATAAAATTTATGCAGAAAAGCCTCCTACTAGCATGAAGTTCATTTATCTCTCTTAGACATACCACCATTATAAACTCTTCTTTTTAAAAAATGTATTGCTATTATAAAGGTGACATGCAGAGGTGTTACAGTTACATACGTCAAGTGAAGAGTGAATTTCCTTTTGGACAGTCATCTCTTCCCTCTCTATCTCCCACACAGCACAGACTTCTTAAATTCTGTGTGTGTGTGTGTGTGTGTGTGTGTGTGTGTGTGTGTGTGTGTAATACCATGGTGAAGACTCTTTGAACAATAACATACCCTTTGACCACAATGACTGTGTGTGAGGGAGATGAAATGTGCTCTGTCCAGCATGTGGACACCTGTGGGAGAGGAGAGAGTAAACAGTTTGAAGGAGGGTGAATATGGCTAAAATACTTTTATGCCCATATATATGTATGAAAATAAAACACGGAAGCTTGTCAGGGCTAGTCTTGAGAGTTGGGAGAGGGAAGGAGGGAAAGTAGTGGAGCTGGTGTATTTGATGAAGGGATACAGTGTGCATATCTCAAAATGAAACTCCCTTGTACAAATAAGTGATGCTAATAAAAAATAAAATTGAGTTTGAAAATGAAATAAAATAGAATAATTCTTAGAGATAAGATTGAAATTAATATAAAAAGATGTTTGTATTGATTTATGTTTCTTGTGGAAGACTAAACTAATTGCATTTTGATTTATTTTCTACATCTGAATATTTAGGGGATTACTACAATTAGAGAATGTCAGCTATGGGATTGAGCCATTAGACTATTCAGCTACATATGAACATATGCTGTATGAACTGAAGGATAATCAAATTGATAATTTTCTGTTAAAATCAAATTATTCTACGCCTCAACATATAGATCAGCCCTACCGGATTCTTGTGAAGCCAGAAGTGAGTAACCATTTTGCAATCTTCATTTCCATTATGTTTGACAAGTTATATGGGTGGACATGTTCAGACTGGATACACTTGGTAAACAAATTTTGTGAAAGTTGTTTTTCAGTGGAGGTGTATTTTAGTCAAGTGACAGAGCACTAGTCTTGAGTAAAAAAGCTAAGTGAGAGTGCATGAGGCTCAGTCCGAGTTCAAGCTCCAATATTCTCTCTCTCTTTCTTTCTTATTCTCTCTCTATTTCACACACACACACACACACACACACACACACACACACACACACACACACACACACACAATATACATTAGAGCATCAGTCCTGAGTAAAAAAGCTAAGTGAGAGTGCATGAGGAGGATCAGTCTGAGTTCAAGCTCCATTCTCTCTCTCTCTCTCTCTCTCTCTCTCTCTCTCTCTCTCTCTCTCTCTCTCTCTCTCTCTCTCTCTCACACACACACACACACACACACACACACACACAATGTACATTTTGGAAACCTAAATGCTGTTGTGGAATGGACTGTTATCATATGTGATATATATTTTGAAACTATTTCTGACATATTATAAAGTATATTCTTTTTTTGCCAGTCCTAGGCTTGAACTCAGGGCCTGAGCATTTTCCTTGGACTTTCTCAAGGCTAGAGCTCTATCACTTGAGCCTCAGCACAACTTCTGGCTTTTTCTATTTATGTGGTAACGAGGAATCGAATCTGGGTCTTTGTGCATGCTAGGCAAGCATTCTACCTCTAGGCCAAACTCTTGGCCCCAAAAGTATATATTCTTAAGCTTAGTATTCCTTAACAGTATCTCTGTTTTGCATAGTTACACTTCTCCTTTCATCAGGACCTGAACTTTGTGAATGTCTGGGTTTCTTAAAAACTCAAACTCGTCTATTGTAATTAATAGACGGGTTACATTATATTCACCAGATAGAAGGTGCATTACTTCACAAACATTGATACCCTTTCTCATGTCTTGGTCCACATTTCCCTCAAAAACTCAAACATTTCTTATAAACAATTGCATCTAGATACACAAGCAAAGACTATTTTTTGTTATACTAAATTCTTCCTTTAAAATGTTTATATAATTTTACATTTGTCCATAAATGGTTAAATAAGTAATTGGAGTTTTCCTTTTTCTTTTCTTTTTTCTTTTTTTTGGCCAGTTGTGGGCTTTGAACTTAGGGCCTAAGCACTGTCCTTGGGCTTTCTCAAAGCTAGTGCTCTACCACATGAGCCACAGCACCACTTCTGGCTTTTTCTGTGAATGTGGAACTGGGTGGAGAGTTGAACCCAGGGCTTCATGAATGCTAGGTGACCACTCTACCATTAGGCCACACTCCCAGTCAAATAAGTGGATTTTTATTCACACTTTGTTATCACTGTGGAATTTCATTATGGAAAAATAAAACAATAAAGCAGTGAGTGAAGCCAAGCCACATATGAACAAAGTAAAGTAAAACAAATAAAATAACCAAAGTCATGAAAATAAAAAGGAGCCTACTAGGGCAGTGGAACAGGGATGTTGAGAAAGAGGAATAGAGTAAATATGATTAAAATACATTTTACTCATATACAGGAATGTCATGGCAAATCCTTTACTATGAACAATTTTTTATATGCAGTAAAATGGCACAAACAAACTGAGACAAAATTAAAGTAACAGCAGTGTAACTTGTGTAGAAGTAAGAGACAGCTCATTTAGCCTCCAGAGGTTTATGAACCTAAGCTGGAAATTGAGATAGAAATAATATGGAAAAGTGAATTTAGATTGCAGTACCTTCAAGAGTGTGGATTGAGGCAGACTTAGGAGGAGAATTGAGTAAAAATATGCTAGGAAAGTGTTTATCTCTCCTCCCCTAACTGCTACCTCCTAGACACTGATGGAAAATTAGAAAGCATTGTGTTTTGTGAATCTTTTAAAAGGTAACACCAGGCACAGGTATTCTGTTTCACAAGGGAGAGAGAAGACTGTACAGAAACTGGTGTAGATATGCTACAGGCTTGACACACTGGGTATTGGGAGCCAGACTTACAATAAAATGTTGTATATTCCCTTCTAAGAAGTTATATTGGAAGAACCAACCCTGAGAGGGAAGAGACCCAGTCTAAGAAAAAAATACCTAGCAGGCTAGGAGTGTTGACTAGTGGTAGAATGCTTGCCTAGCATGCATGAAGCCCTGGGTTCGATTCCTTGATACAATATACACAGAAAAAGCCAGGGGTAGTGCTGTGGTTCAAGTGGTGGAGTGCTAGCCTCAAGGACAGCGCCTAGGCCCTGAGTTCAAGCCCTGGGACTGGCAAAAAAAAGAATGAATGAATGAAGGAAGGAAGGAAGGAAGGAAGGCAAATACCTAGCAGCAAAGTTTTCCTAAAGACATCCAGAGATATTATCCTCTGAGAGGATCTGAAACCATAACACACTGTTTGTTCATCACTATGTATTTGATGTGAAATTTCTCATTTGAAGAAGCTGTGTCAAATAACGAAACAAATCCATGGGGAAGATAGAGACATGAAAAAATATCAGAGTTAATATTGTTCCAAAGAAAAGAGAGAACAGACAACAGATGATTATTATCTTTGGAGACATTTAAGAAATACATCACTTGCCAAATAAGAATAGAGTTCTGTTAAAAATAAAATTCAGGCTGGGTGTGGTGGCTCACTCCTGTTATTCTAGCCACTCAGGAGGCTCAGATCTGAGGATTGTGGTTCAAAACCAGCCCAGGCACAAAAGTCTGTGAGACTCTTACCTCCAATTAACCACTAGAAAACCAGAAGTGGTGCTGTGGCTCAAGGGTAGGGTGGTAGCCTTGAGCTGAAGAGCTCAGGGACAGCACCCAGGCCCAAAGTCTAAGCCCCATGACCGACCAAAAATAAACAAACAAATAAATAAAATTCAGCAGGCTCATGATAATTCTAAATATCAAAAAATGAAATTTAAGAATTCGATGGGAAAAGATGGGCCAAAGACTTTAAGAGCGTCTTCTCTGAAGAAGAAATAAAAATGGCCTATAGACACATGAAGAAATGCTCGACATCTCTGGTCATAAAAGAAATGCAAATCAAAACATCTCTAAGATTCCACCTCACTCCAGTTAGAATGGCCAGGATCAGGAAAACTAATAACAACAGATGCTGGAGGGGATGTGGCCAGGAGAGATCACTACTACACTGTTGGTGGGAGTGCAAACTTGTTCAACCACTATGGAAAGCAGTATGGCAGTTCCTCAAATTACTAAACACAGAACTCCCCTATGACCCAGCAATTCCATTACTGGGCATTTTCCCAATCGTCCAGAAACAAGGACATACTAAAGCCACTAGCACAACCATGTTCATTACAGCACTACTTACCATCGCAGAGATATGGAACCAACCAGATGCCCCTCACTTGATGAGTGGATCAATAAGATGTGGTATTTATACACAATGGAATTCTATGCTGCCATCAGAAAGAACGACATTGCCCCATTTGTAAGGAAATGGAAAGACTTAGAAAAAGTCATATTAAGTGAAGTAAGCCAGACTCAAAGGAGCATAGGCTCAATGGTTTCCCTCATTAGTCATAATCAGTAGAAACCTTGGGCTCTCCTAGCAGAGATTTACAATAGAACAAAACCTAGCTACATACATATAGTTTGATGCTAAATGAAAGGCCCTCCAGGATATAGAAACAAAAGCCATATAATGAGTGATTATTAAAAAAATAATTCAATGGAAATGTTAAAAGAACCATGTAGAAATTAAGGAATAAAGAAAAATGACAAGAGAAACTTGAAAAATAAGAAAATAAAACTAAGAATATAGATTAAACAACAGGAATTTAATTAAGAACTAATAACCTGAGCTAGGTACCAGTGGCTCAAGCCAGCAATCTTAGCTATTCAGAAGGACAAAATCTGGTTTGAAATAAACTAGGGCAGATAAATCCTCCCATGTCTCCCCACTTAACAATAGTGGACTGAAGTGCAATTCAAATAGAGCTCCAGGTAAGAGTCAGTAAGACAAGAAAAAGTGCTGGGCTCTGAGCTCAAGCTCAAGTATCAGCACAATGGCACAACAGACACACACACACACACACACACACGCACACACACACACACAACTCAAGGGAAGAATCAACAAAAAAACTAATTTATAAAATCACAAAAAATCCCAAGAAAAATTCTCAGAATTTGGACTGAAGTAAAAAAAAAAATCTGGCTTCTCATACGTAAAAAACTACAGAATGGCACCAAAATTACAAACAGTTGACAGGTAATGCTACAATTATTTTAAATTAAGCAAAGTGCCTAAAATGTGGTCTTGAGTCTTCCTACATCTCTGTCATTTGATATGAGGCTAGCTTCCATTTTTCAGTGGATGTGTTGGCTCAAGTGGTAGAGCACTAGCCCTGAGTGTAAAAGCTAAGTGTGAGAACATGAACTTACTGAGTTCAAGCTCCAGTATCCCTCCCCCATCCACACAAGTGAAATAAAAGTGATGAAACTTCTATTTTTTGGTTAGGAAACCATGCATATTTTAATTAATGTTATAGTCTTATTTTGAAGTTAAGTAACATTGTTACTAGAGATTGTGGAGCATTTCTGCCCATGCTTTTTGAACTTCTGTTCTCCAAGTCTCAGCCTACTAAGTGGCTCAGTTTACAGTCCTCAGGCATTTCTGCCCAATCCATTTGCTTCTTTTATTATTATGTATCTCTCTATATGCCTCCACGTGCATGTGTGTGTACAATATAAATATATCTAAACTATGTAGAAATGGATAGATCTATAAAATACACAAATATGTATGTAACATGTGATAACTACAATGTAAAATCTATGTTTTATTTACTTCATGTCCTGTATTTTGCAGAAAAATTTAGATGTTATGCTACTGAAGAGAACACTGAAAGTAAAAGTCATCATGGACAAAGCATTGGTGGGCATTGTTGATTTTATAATCCCATTGTTTTATATTAAAATTTGATGGAATATGAAATTTCTATAATTTTCAATACAGACTCAGGTTGTATAGTTTACTACCAATATAGTGCCTAGTGAGTACCAAAAAAATGATAAATGCCAGTATGGTTAAATTTAAAAATATGTAGGTTGGCTAAAACATTTTATCAGTGTTTTTTTTAATAGTACTTGTACTTTGAATTCAGGGTCTTATTCTTGCTAGGTAGATACTCTTATAACCTGGGTTATTTTAAGGGAACTCAGTCATGAAAAACAGAGACACCAAATTGGGAGTCTTTATTGGAGAGCCAGTGGATTGCTGGTAGAATCTTGTCTGAGAAACCAACAGCTGCGAATGAAGTTAGCACAAAGCTTATACAGGTCAAAACCGCATAAGGTGTAAGGGATTTATCCTCAAAAAAAGAGTTATACATAGGTAAAGAAAACCATGCACGAAGCCCTCAGTTCAATTTCTCGGTACCAAATAGACAGAAAAAGCCAAAAGTGGTGTTGTGGCTCAAGTGACAGAGTGCTAGCCTTGAGCAAAATGTGTCCAAGGACAGTTCCCAGGTCCTAAGTTCAAGCCCCAGGAATGGTCAAAAAAAAATTTATCAAATGTGACTGGACACCGTGATTCATGCTTGAACTGAGGGCTTCGTGCATGCTAGGTGAGCACTCTACCACTAGGTCACACTCCTGGCCACATTTGATGCATCTTAATTCTACCTTTGCTTTTACAATTGATAAATTCATTGCTTCAACTTTTAAATTTACAGCCTTTTAAAAGGTGATTGTTTAGGAAAGGACGTGGTGGCATTCCTGTAATCCCAGCTACTTGGGAGGCAAGAGATTTGGAGGATTGTGGTTCTGAAGTAGGGATGCTGAAACTAATTGGTGTTATCTTGGCCAATGGTGGATGATAGGGTACTGGCTGAACTGGCTCCATCTTGTCTTCCATGGTGATGGAAGGCCTGAATTACTAGAGGCAGTGATGGGGACTCAGGCAATAGGTTCCTGGACCAGCCAGTCTTGGGTCATGAACTTTCAAGTTCCCTATGACCCTACCCCCTGACCTGACCCTATTTAGGGATGGGCCATCTCAGCTGTAAATAAACCATGCCACATGTCTCCTGTCAGCTTGTGTTCTGGTCAACGTGGCATTCCACTTCAGCTGTTGGTGAAGTCTTGCTTGTTGGTGTTGTCTTTCTGGGCTTCTTTCCTCTCCTACTCTCATGGCTCAGTTTACTGACAGTGTTAAGTGTATTTGTAGGGCTGCAGGTCCTTGCAATAAGAGTCTGCCTGCATTTGCCAGCCTTTTCAATAAGGATTCTCAATTCTGCCTCACAAAATGTAGTTTCTCTGTTTTCTCATTGCATAGCAGTTCCGGGCTGATCTTAGAAAAACATCCAGTGGGCCCTCATCTCTACCAAAAAGCCAGGTGTGGTAGTATATATCCAACTGAGTGGGATGCAAAGTTCACAGTTCAGGCTTCTCTAAGCAAAAACATAAGTGAATGATTGTCGGAAAGAAATAACTACCACCAAAAAGAGAGACGAATGAGAATAAAATCCAGGTGCTGGTGGCTCACAGCTGTGATCCTAGCTAGTGAGGAGGCTCAGAGCTATAGATTTACAGGTTGAAGCTAGCCTAGGCCAAAAAAAAGTCTGTGAAACTCCATAATTAGAATAACCAGTAAAAAGCCAAGTTATAGCAGGTGTGACTAAAGTGGTAGAGTGCCAAGCATGTGGCCAGACCAGCAGAGCAAGCTCACAAGGCTTTGAGTTTAGACCCTAGTACTAGAAAAAAAACAGTGACTGAAAAATAAAATATTGTTTCCATCATGTAGGCTAGCGATTAAGAAACCAAATTTGTCTTTCAGTATGATTATATGGGCTCTGAGATGGGAATCACAATCCAGAATATTATTCATGTCTTTGCTCTCATCAACCGTGTAAGTATTTATGATTCATATTTAAATATGAAACATGGTCATCATCACAAATTCACGTTGTTTGATTGAATAGCATTTTCATTTCTATATCAAGTATACTTCTACTAATTGCTCTAAGGACTGGATCTTCTGTGAACTTCTGGGAGTTGAGTGGCTTGCAGTTAGGCAGGGAGGGAGTACCTACCTCTAGCTCTCCAGAGCTGCATAGTGTGTGTCTTCTCTTTTCAGATGTATTCTCAGGTGAACATCACTGTCTTGCTATCATCTTTGGAGGTCTGGACAGATAAGAATAAGGTTTCAACAGAAGGGGATGCTGATGAAGTACTCCAAAGGTTTCTGTCATGGCAACAAAGCATGCCATTGCAGAGGCTTGATGATGTGATATTCTTACTGCTGTGAGCATGTGATTCATATTTATCAAATTATTTTATATATTATCTGTCAACATCATGTATGATATGAGATACGGTGGAGAATATCAGAATAAATATTATCTTGGGAAAACAAATCATAACAACTAGGTAACAGAAATAATGTAACAGCCTAACTAAATAAATAACAGAATGGCAGTAGATTATTCTTATACTGGATCAATCACATAAGAAGTTTTAAGTGAAAATTTGTAAGTGAAAGCATTGGGGTCATATCATTGTAGGGGTCTTCTCCAAGTTAAATAGCCAAAACATCATCTTAACATTACATAAAATACCAATCATTTCACAGAATGCTATGGGTGCCTCTTGTAGCTGATTATAACACAAAGAATTCAAGCGATTGTCAGCTGTAAGAGCATGGACCATTTTCCCTTCGCTTGTAGCATTCTGTACTACCTACCAGGCATTCATCTAGTTATTCACTATCTTTCCAGAAGCTTTCTATAAAGTTTTGCTTTCATTCTTTGATCATGTGTGAAAAGTAAACGTACAATTAGAAGTCACCTAAATAATATGAATTAAGCTACATCTACTATTTTCTCCTGTGGAATCTCAGGTCAGGATTCAAAGACAAAATGAAGACACCAGTTGCAAGCAGTCTCTGCTTGTACTGTGTGGCATGAGAGTCTTTCCTCCTTTCTTTTCTCATTTCTCCAGCACTAAGTCAAAATTGTGCTGTTAGATTTCTTCACCACTTGGAAGTCTGGCCGATAAGCAATCCTGGCTTCTCCATTTTAGAATTGCATTCATCCAGTGGTGTCAAGAATGAAGATTGTTTTTGGAAGGATTAAGTAGTGCCAAGTTTGGGGATGAGCATTATGTGCGGTCTATCAGCCTTTAGAATTATGATCATGAAAGAATTCTGATCTATTGAAGGAAACTCAGATGTTATTTTTTAAATTCATTTGGAAGTAATTGATCAGATATGAGATGAGTTACAATATATAACATTCATATTTTGAAGAAGGTAGAGATTTATTGTAAAGTCCAATTTATAAAAGGACATTAAGTTATCGATATTTTGAAATACATGTATTCACAAAAGAAATTTTGTTCTGTAGTCTTAAGGACACTCCTGATTATATGGGAGCAACTTATCACGGAATGGTCTGCCACCCAAAGTTTGCAGCAGGAATTGCTCTGGTGAGTATTTTATTCTCATCTGTCTAAACATAGATGGTTTAGAAAGTCCATGTCCACTCCAGTAATGGAAAGTATCTGTGATGTGTCTGTTATACTGTCTTGAAAAACTATTATAAGATGACTTTTATTTTAGGATTTGAGGGGTTATCGTTAGAGGAAATACATAGATTTTATTCTTAACCACTTGCGAAGTGTATATGTCAGTGATATTAAGTGTTCAGATTTACTTAAAATAAATCTTGACAACTTTTTTGTTCCTTTTGTACTGAAGCATTAAACAACTCTTATTTGGTCTGATCATTCTACTTTCTGTTTTCACTGACTTAACAAACTTAGATTCCTCATGTAAGTAGAATCATACAGTGCATGTTTTTCTGTGGCTGATTTATTACATCTCACATAATGTCTTCATATTAGAGCATGATGTCCTTTTGATGGTTGAATAAATTTTTGTTGTTGAATGTGGGGTCTGACCTTAGTGTCTGGGCACTGTCCCTGTGCTTTTTTGCCCCACTTTGAATTTTTAGGTGATTCATTGAAGATAAACATTTTCATGGATTTTCCTGCCCAAGCTGGCTTTTAACTGTGATCTTTGGATATTAGTCTCCTGAATAGCAAGGATTACAGTTGTGAACCATTGGTGCCTGGCTGGTTGAATAATACTTTAATATAATTATATGCTACATTTTTATTTGTCCATTCTGTCAGTGAACACTTTAGTCATTGCTGTACCTTGGCTGTTATGCATCATACTGCAAAGAACATGGAGTGGAAGCCTCTGTTTGAGGCCCTGGTATTTGTTACTTGGGTTGCTGGATCATGTAGGTTCTGCTATTCATATGTTGAGAAAGCACCATACTGTTTTTACTAACTTGAAGTCTCACCAGCTATTCACATTTTATTTTCTATATCTGCACCACTAGTAAAATAGTGGATTTGGAAATGTCTTATACTTTTAGCCTTCTGGGTTTTGTAAGGGCATTTCTTTTATTTTTAATTTCTTTTTGGACAGTGTCACACCTTTCCTCACTCCTTTCCTTTTCTTTTTTGTAGCATTGTTTTTGAATGATAGTACTAGAAGCTGAACTCAGGGCCTCATGCTACCACTGAAGTCATATTCCCAGCAATTTTTGCAGATAGCATTTCAAAGCTTTTTTTTTTTCTGCCAGGGAGACCTACAGCACCCATAAATCTGATATTTCAGGTGTGTACCACAAGTCAGTCTCCTATTAAAGAAAAGATCCAGCAATTATTCTTCTTGATAGTTCTTCAAATTAACTGAGAACAAGAAATATGTCCCCACTGCAGCTTCACGCATCATTGCCACACATTAAAAGTAACCAATATGTCATTTAACCAGAGAATGGGTTCAAATTGAGTACAACTATACAATGAAATATCACTCAGTAATTTAGGAAAATAGTCATGAAACTGCAAAATAAAAAATAAAAACAAAAATAAGGAAATCTTACATAAATAGTACCCAGGTAAAAAAGCCAAAAGAAAGGGATATATGTGGATTATACTATTTAATACTCAGGAGTAGACAAAACTATAGAAGTACTGATTTGGAAATGTGGTTGGCAAAATACTATATGCTATACGACTCTTTGAAACAAATAATTGGAGTAAACAATTTTTGTGGTCAAAAGGAATAAAAAGTTGTTTTTTTTTCCTCAAGTTTTCTCTTGCAGATTCAGGGTTACTGAAATAATTTTCATTCCTAAAATACTTGTTTACTTTTACTATAAAAGTAATATTTTGATTTATTTTATGTTGTATTATTTAATCACAACTTTACTTGTTTACCTATTTTATATCTATTTCTAAGAAAAATATTTGACTAGTATTATCTTTAGATAGTATTATAAAAATAGTTGATAAGATCTAAAAACTGCCTTATAAACTTATAATATATCTGAGGGAAATAGTAATACAAGAGAGGTGAAAGTTCTCATATCATTTTATAGACATTTCTTTTTCCTTTTTTTTTTTTTGCCAGTCCTGGGCTTGAGCTCAGGGCCTGAGCACTATCCTTGGACTTTCTCAAAGCTAGAGCTCTACCACTTGAGCCTCAGCACCACTTCTGGCTTTTTTCTACATGTGGTACCGAGGAATTGAACCTGGATCTTCATGCATGCTAGGCAAGCACTTTAACCACTAGGCCAAACTCCCGGCCCCTAGACGTTTCTTAAGATTAAGAGAAAGGGAAATGTAAGAATTATTCATGAGTTGTTTGCTATCACAGTTTCCAAATGAATACTAAAAAGGTAGTGCTTTAGAAAAGGAGAATGAAAATTATGTGGGATAGTTTGTGAATGTAATAATCTAGGCAATAACTGTGTTTTTGTTTTTCTATTTAGCATCCGATGATGATAAGCTTAGAGGCATTTTCAGTTGTTGTAGCACAGCTGCTTGGAATTAACCTGGGATTGACATATGATGATATCTATAATTGTTACTGTCCAGAACATATGTGCATAATGAATACCAAAGCAATGTAAGCTACTTTCTTAAAAAATTGAATTTTCATTCTTGGGAAATAGTTATATTTTTGATGCATAGTTTCTTATATCACATATTGACTTTTATTAATACATACATGTATACTTATTTAAGACATTAAATAAAATGAGTGTAGGGTGTTGGAAAAACATATCCACTAGTTCTACCTAATGTCTATGCATAGAGGGGAAGTGGATTTTGATGAATTGTCTAGGGTTACTGGAGTTTCTTGTTGAAATTGTTAGTAGACATTCCATGGTGACAAATGTATTCATATATCAATAACAAAGAGTTTGAAAGCTCTACAAACTTAGGAAGAAGTTGATCGGGCAGTGTGGGTGGGTGGGCAAAAATGGACAAAGCAAATTGGGGCTACACAGAATACTACTTGAGGTACAGGAAAAGCAAAGTGAAATCCATGAGTTATGTCCAGGAGTTGATACAAAAAAATGGAGGCAAGCCTTTGATGGTGTAGCTAGCCATCAAGTGGGGCAGGTAAGATTTTACTATGAATGTGACGAAACACAATTTGGCCAATTAATACAACAACAAAAACTTCCCTGTAAACCGAGTGACAATATATCTGAGGGAAATAGTATTCATAAGTTGAACATTCTCCTATCAATCTGTAGATATTCCTTAAGATTTAGAGGAAGGAAGTTGGTAAGAATTATTCATGGATTATTGGATATTGCAATTGATTAATGAATAGGGAAAAAGGTCAGTGCTTTAGGGATGAAGAAATGGGAAGAAATCTACGGGACAGAGGACAGAAGTTCTAAGATATACAAGCTATAAGCAGAGAATTAGATTCAGAATAGGTTCAGATTATGTCATCAGGGAATTTGATTCATGAGTAGATGGTTTTGTAAAAGGCCACAGTGTAGCAAGTGGTCACTGAGATCAAGTTTTTTCCCAGGACAGGAGGCTAAGGGGAAAGCACCATCATAAGGTCCATACAGAAAGGAAGAAAGGGGGCTGGAAGTACGGCCTAGTGCTGGAGTGTGTGCCTGGCATGCACAAAGATTGGGGTTCAATTCCTCAGTACCACATATACAGAAAAAAGCCAGTAGTGGTGTTGAGGCTCAAATGGTAGAGCTCTAGCCTTGAGAAAGTCCAAGGACAGTGCTCAGGCCCTGAGCTCAAGCCCAGGACTGGCAAAAAAAAAAAAAAAAAGAAAGAATAAAAAAGAAAGAAGGAAGTTTTGCTTAGAGACAAGTTAATGATGGAGTCTTCCCTAGGGAAGAAAGTGTTTTAAGGATGTGGGAGCCAGCCCCCAGTGGCTCATGCCTGTAATTTTAGCTGCATAGGAGGCCGAGATCTGAGTATCACAGTTCAAAGTCAGCCTGGGCAATAAATTCTGTAAGATTCTTATCTTCAATTAACCATCCTGGAAGTGGTACTGTGGTTCAAAGTTGCTGAGCACTGGCCCTGAGCAAAAAGAGCTCCGGAACAGCACCCAGGAGTTCAAAGCCCATGACCACACACACACACACACACACACACACACACACACACACACACACGAGAAAGCTGGGCTCCAGTCACTCTTTTCTGTAATCCTAGCTATTTAGGAGGCTGAGGATCATGTGGTCCTATTTACTGGCAAACAACAGCATCAACAGCAGGAGCAACAACGACAGTAAAAACTAAAACATGATAGAGGCCACAGAGTGAAAGCATCAACCAGTATTTTAATCTTCCCAACCTGCATATCAAGTAGACAGGAATGTTAGGAAATAAACCACAACTAAAGTATGTAGTATAAATCTCCCAAACTAGAATGACTCCAATTTACAACAAAGTAGAGCCAATCAAGGCAGAATTAAGATCTCTGTGGTGGAGAAAATGTGTAGGAGACAGACCTATGGCCCCCTAATCTTTGATAAGGGAACAAAAAGAAAATAGAATGGAAGAAAGACAGCCTCTTCGACAAGTGGTGCTGGCAGAACTGGTTAAGCACCTGTAGGAAACTAAAGCTGGATCCTTCTTTGTCACCTTGCACTAGAATTAACTCCAAATGGATCAAAGACCTGGAGGTAAAAGCTGACACACTGAAAACTTTACAAGAAGGAATAGGAGATACACTAGGTCTCCTGGGCACAGGTCAAAGAAAGTCTGGATAAGTGGGACTGCATTAAACTGCAGAGCTTCTCTATGTCAAAGGACATCGCTAGAAAATTAACTAGAAAGCCTACAGAATGGGAGAAGATCTTCACCAACCATACAACAAAGGCCTCATATCTAAAATATCACTACAGCTCAAAAAATTGAATCACACCAAAACTAATCTCCAAAGAAACAACCATCCCATTAAAAGGTGGGTCAAAGACTTAAAGAGAGTCTTCTCTGAAAAAGAAATAAGAATGGCCTATAGACACATGAAGAAATTCTTAACATCTCTGGCCATAAAAGAAATGCAAATCAAAACAACTCTAAAATTCCACCTCACTCCAGTTAGAATGGCCATGATCAAGAAATCTAATAACAGATGCTGGAGGGGATGTGGCCAGGAGGGATCACTAGTACACTGTTGGTGAGAGTGCAAACTTGTTCAACCACTATGGAAAGCAGTATGGCAGTTCCTCAAAAGTCTAAACATAGAGCTCCCCTATGACCCAGCAATTCCACTACTTGGCATTTACTCAGTTGTCCAGAAACAAAGACATACTAAATCCACTAGCACAACAATATTCATTGCAGCACTATTTACCATAGTAAAGATATGGAACTAACCCAGATGTCCCTCCGTTGATGAGTGGATCAACAAGATGTGGTATTTATACACAATGGAATTCTATGCTGCTGTAAGAAAGAATGACATCGCCCCTCTTGTAAGGAAATGCAAAGACTTAGAAAAAGTCATATTAAGTGAAGTAAGCCAGACTCAAAGAAACATAGGCTCAATGGTTTCCCTCATTTGTCATAATCAGTAGAAACCTTGGGCTCTCCTAGCAGAGATTTGCAATAGAGCAAAACCTAGATACATAAGGCCATATAGTATGATGCTAAATGAAAGGACCTCCAGTATACAGAAACAAAAGCCATATAATGAGTAATTGTTATTATCCTGAATGTACCATGTTATCTCTCATCTCTTTATCTGTCCCTTGGTTATTTCATATTGTTACAGTATTTCTCCTGGTTATCTGATATATTGTACATATGCGTATTTGGTTATTTGAAGTCTGATAGGGGAGGGACTGGGGGAGGGAAATGGGGACCAAGACATGAGAAAGGGTATCAATGTATGTGAAGTAATGTACCCTCTGTCTGGTGAATATAATGTAATCCTATTAATTACAATAAAAATATATGGAAAAAAACAAATAAAATTTGTCATCTTTCTGGATCCAAAAAAAAAAAGAAAAAGAATATGTGTGGGAGAAAACAGAAGGAAAACAGTGAGAAATGGTTGACTAATTCACATCCCAAAAGCTACTTTCCCAGCCAGCATTGAAATATTAGCATGTTTGTTCATGGTAGCCTGCAGAACAAAACCAACAGAGAGTTTGCAAATTCTAGGACAGGGCAAAGGACTGGAGAATATACACAGGTTGGTGTGACATTGATATCTGTCCTTAAGAGATCTAACAGAGAGACAAAGGTGAGTAAATACCATCATAATATTCAGTGTATATTTGTAACTGAATGGGTGAGTGAGGATCAGAGGAAGAGCAGGGAGAGTGATGAAAGGAGTTACATAAATCGGATGCATTTATCCTTTGTACAACTACTTAAAGGTGATTTAAAAATAGTGAGTGTAGATTGTATCTGGATTGTCACTTTTAAGAACTCTTGTCTACCAGAAGGAATCGGGTAACCTTGGGAAAAGAATCCATTGTAGGACTAAGGGAGAAAAAGCAAAAATGAGCTAAAAAGTACCAAGGACATTCTCAAAGAATTATGGAGATTATTTATAGGGACCAAGCAAGGGGAAGAAGTTAAATATGGGATGGTTTGAGTGTCAAATCTCATGATAGTACTGAATTACAATCTATTCAGTAAAAACGTTCTATATGGATGCATATACAGAAATGAACATATTGCAAGTGGTAATCAGAAATTCTGTCCTGATTGTGAAGCTGGTGGCCTGGCTACATAGAATTCATTTCTTTTTAAGAACGATACACTGGCCAGGAGGATGGCCTAGTGGTAGAGGGTTTGCCTTGCATGCACAAAAAGCTGTGTCCGATTTCTGGGTACCATATACACATAAAAGGCCAGAAGTGGTGCTGTGGCTGAAGTGGTAGAGGGCTAGCCTTGAGCACAGAGAGGCTCAAAGACAGAGCCTAATCCATGAGTTCAAGCCCCAGGACTGGCAAAAAGAGAGAGAGACGGGGTGGAGGGAGGGAAGGAGAAAGGAAGGAAGGAAGGCAGTCAGGCAGACAAGAAAACGAAGCCATTAGAGGATACAGTAGGTGGCACCTTACCTCTTCTAGGAAACAAATGTGCTTGGCACTATAACTGCATTTATGGCTGGGGTATGAGTCAGCTTGCCCAGCAAAAAAGCCTTGATTTCAAACCCCCACCCAGTAAGCAAGCAAGCAGGCAAGCAAACAAAAACAAAAGGACAACCCAACCCCTAAACTTTCTTGCTTTTATTTAATGACTTGTATTAAAAATTTAACTTTCCTTTGTTTCTTGGTTCTTCTGTCATGAAGCTTCCCAGAAGTCACAGTATTTCCTAAAGAGTTTTACTTTGACAGTGCTTTCGTTTCATTTATCTGAGGAGTATAATTTAATTTTAGACATTCCCGAGGTGTAAAGAGTTTCAGCAGTTGCAGCGTGGATGAACTTAAGCGTATAGTTTCAAGACGTGAATTTGAATGTCTTCAGAGTCAGCAAGTTTCAGAACTGATTTACCAAGCCAAAGCTGGAACTTGTGGCAATGGAATTTTGGAGGCATCGGAGCAATGTGATTGTGGGAAGCCAGAGGTTAGTGATAAACTTTCCTAGCCTGTCTAGGGACTTTTTTGTGTGTATCTCATAAATAAGCATGACAGAAGGGAGGAGAGCATCTTTGTTAAAGACAGAACCACTCTATTAACTATCTAAGGGAGAGTGCCAGACATTTAGTGCATGCCTGTAATCCCAGAACTGGAGAGCTGTGGTGAGAGGATCATGATTTCCCAGCTAGGCTGGACGACATAGGGAGGCTTTGTCTCAAAATGTGTGTGTGCATGTGTGTGTGTGTGCATACGTATACATACACATGTACATATATAAAATAAAACCACACATATATGATAAAAATCATAATTTAAATCATTTAAATTATGGATAAAGATAGTATGGATAAAACATGGTCCGCTGTATAGTCATTATTAGCAGAGACATTTGTACTTGAATCTGACCATCACTGAAATTTAAACATTTCTTTGAGGTGACTACATTGGTTTGGTGAGGAATGTGTGGTCACGTGTATCCTCATCATCTCATTTCAGTCACTGTATTCATGGAAACATCGTTTATTTTAGCTTGGTTATGCAGAACTAGGTTAATCGCAATGTTAGCTCGTTGCTCTCCATGGAGATCCCAATAATGATGCTTGTTGAATTGGTCCTGCGTCTCAGCCTTTCCTCCAGCTGAGATGTTGATACAATCGCCATGGTTTGTTTTTTAATCTAACAGTACCTTTGCTGTAATTTAGTCATACATTTATTAGCATTCAAGTTGGCAACAGAGCGTGATTTCTGGGGCTAACTTTTCATCACTGTATTGTGGATAATGTTCATGTGATTTTTACATGTGCTCAGTTATTCAGTTTTTCATTGAATCATCTATTAGACATAGGAAAATACAATGGGCTTTTCTTGTTTATGAATTTTTACAAGGTTTGTGTAGTTTTTTTAATGCTTTATACTTAATTTCAGTAAGAGCCTGAAAATTAAATGTAGAGATAGGGAATTCCTCTATTATCAAAAAGGTGAATGCTATGAATATAGAAAATTTACTTTATAAAGGCTTTTTACTGACAATAAAGCCTGAAAGTTTACACACTAATCAGCACATAGTATCACCTGATTATGTATATAGAAAGTTATCTTGTATGGTTTAAATTGTACTTTATCTGATTATTAATAAAATTACTTTTATATGTTTATAAGTTTTCTTTTGTGTAAAATATCTGTTTACTTTTAGGCTTTCTTCCCTCATTAGGCATTCTATTTTTTCTTCATATATTTCTTATGCTGATCATGTGTCTTCTATTTTACTAGTTTCTTCAATGTAATTTTTGATGTAGAACATTTACATATTTTTAAATTAATTAATGTACATCCATAAGAATTTCATTAATTTTTGGCTCCATGATAAATCTTGGTAGTAACTAAAAGTTTTGCTCTTTTCTATACAGAAGTTCTTCTCATTTAGTTTTTCAGTGTCCTTAGTGGTCTTTAGGATGGATCTGCTTGGAAGTCAGGCTGGAGGCAAGGTTTGTATGCTAGCCATGGACATCCAAGCCAAGTAAGCTTGAGACCCTCCACTCATGCCTCAGTACCAAATAAATACATTAATTAATTAATTAAAAGGAAAGGAAAGGAAAGGAAGAACAGGAACAGAGCAACAGAATGCAAGAACAGAACCTGTGATCTTGAGTAACTGTCACATCTCAGATGCCAGCTGTTTCTAAAGAGGAACTCCCCTCTTCAGTTTTTCTTTGAGGTCTCCAGTGAACAGAATCTTGGAGTTATGAAGAGTCCTTTTGGGTTAATAGATGGGAAGTCACCACTGGAGGCTGTGAAGTGTTGAGGTGGAAATGTCACTTTGTATGGTTTCTTCCAATGGATTCAAGGACACAGTTGTTTCATTTTCAAAAGACACAATCTCCAGGTTATAGACCTGCAAGGGTCTGCCTATCAATAGTCAGAAGTCACAAAGGACTTAGGTTGATTAGTGCAAACATGTTTTGGTAGACTACAGTGATGCCTTGAAGTCCTGAAACATGTCAGAGCTTATGAGGGGCTTAAAAATTATTATTAAAGATATAGACCTTCTAGTATCAGTAGAATTTCTTTAGGAATTCTCCATTAGGGAACTATTTGAAGGTAAACTTCCAGTTAGTTCTAGCATTAATTTTTAAGAATGGAAGAGCGTCCCTAAATAAAATAGTATATACTGAAGATGAGAATATAAATAAAATAGTATATATGAAAGATGAAATGAAATTGAAAACTAACCAAATGACCCAGGAGGTATGTGGTATATATCTATCATCTGAGAGTTTTATTGTCTTGGTATGATTATGTGTTATTAGGCATATAAAATACTACTTATTAGCTATGCTAGAAGTTTTACAATTGTCACTTGTATTTTTATCATAATGTTGGTTATTTTATGTCTTTTTATGAAAGATACAGAGTGAAGAATTTTTTGCCAGTCCTGGGGCTTGAACTCAGGGCCTGTCAAGGCTTTCTCAAGGCTAGGGCTCTCTCATTTGAACCACAGCACCAGTTCCAGCTTTTTCTGTGTATGTGGTACTGATGAGTCAAACCCGTGTCTTCATTCATGCTAAGCAAGCATTCTACCACTAGGCCCAAACTCATAGCTAAGTGAGAAGTTTTAATAATGGATACTCAAGGTATGGACAGACAATTGTTCTAGCTTCATCTGTGGGAAAGACATTGAACTGAGAAACCCTTTGTTGAATCTTTAACATTTTAATTTATATTCTTAAGCATTTGCATTCTGGAGTTATATATATATGTATGTAATTTTATAAAATGTTATATATGTAATATTTTTCTTGAGAAAGATGAGAAATGTTTATCACTTACAGTTCCTCTCAATAGGCAGCATAATAAACAGTTGCCAAGGTGGTCAACAGGAAGGAAGAGGTGGGAGGAAAGCATAGCACAGGCCTCTATTGTTTTTTCCAAGGAAAATACAAATTAAGGCAGAGTGACCTATTTAAGATTGGATAGCTTGAATACATTTGGTGAAATCTGCCCTACAGAAGTGTTTTCTAGTTATCAAGTATCTGTTCCAAGGAGGTTTATGGAATGGCACATATATTGGCCTAATATATAAAAACTTGATGAAGGATGTGATTGAGGCTTTGGAGTGTTTGGTTTGTCTACAAAAGTCATATAGACAAGTTGCTTAATATCTGTAACAAATCAGGTAGTCCCAAGAGAAATAGTAACTCTACATCAGCAAGGATCCCAAGCAATACAAGCATTATGAAGTATAGAAGATAAAGCATGATTGACACGTGCATGTAGCTATTTATACGGAAACAAATTAAAGCTAAGTGAAATTCTTTTTTTAAAAAATTTTTGTATTAATTCAGGGCCTGGGCTCTGTCCTTGAGCTTTTTTATGCTCAAGACTAGTGCTCTACCACTGAGCCACAGCTCTACTTCCTACTTTTTGGGGGGATAGTTAATTCAGGTCTCACAGACTTTTCTATTTGGGCTGGCTTTGAACTGCGGTCCTCAGATCTCAATCTCCTGAGTGGCTTACCATCGACTAAGCTAAGTAAAATTTAAATTCCATTTCTAAGACACATTGGTTATCCTTGTGGGCTGCAGCACTGTGAGGAACAGTTTGAATTAGTGTCAAATTCGACATCTTCATGAAATCTTCCCTGGTTTCAGCACACAGAATGGCTTACTTCTGCCTGCATTTCTTCTATTATTCTAATTTCTTTCTGAAATTGTCTTCCCCTAAGTCTGTGAGGAAAGGACAGGTGTTTTAATCTGCTTGGCAAAAACTGCAGTTCTTCCTAAATATCCAGTGAGTGATGTAGCGAACAAAGTATTCTCAGCCCCTTTCTCACCATGCTGTTCTTCAATGGTGACTTACACTTCCCTTGTGGAGTGGGTAATGAATGCCTTGGTTTGCATTTGTCTCTAGCATGCAATTATATATGTTGCAATAAGTGTTTCTTAATGTAAAATGACTTCAGTATTCTTTCATGTATTACAATATAAGGAAACTGAGCAGAGGTCAAATGGTCAAGAAAATAACTGTCAATATAAATATGAAAATCTTCACATTTGAATCTGGCATTTCTTGTCTTCAATCACAAATTTCAGGGCAAATTCTACTACAAGACAGCTTTTTTTTTTGCCAGTGCTGGGTCTTGAACTTAGGGCCTGGGCACTATCCTTGGGATTTCTCAAGGTTAGATCTCTACCACTTGAGCCACAGCACCATTTCTGACTTTTTTCTATGTATGTGGTACAGAGGAATCGAACCTGGTTCTTGTGCATGCTAGGCAAGCACTCTACCACCTCGCTAAACTCCCAGCCCAGGAAACCTTCTTTTATGGAAACAATACACCTTGTAAATATCATTTCACATTACTTTACTTGGATTTAGTGAGGCTTACTTTCAGTAAGAAATATAAAATATGGAGGCATTGAAAAGCTTTTCAGCTATGATGTTCAAATCTTTGGGGTAAACTTTTTTTTATCGTTGGTAAAGCAGTAATAGTATTCATTCATTTTATTTGTGCAATTAGATTCTTTTTTCTCTCTTTTCTTTTTCTTTTTTTGTTGGTTGTGGGGCTTGAACTCGGCCTGCATCCTGCCCCTGAGCTCTTTATCTCAAGGCTAGCATTCTACTGCTTGAACCACAGTGTCACTTATGGTTTTCTGGTGATTAATTGGAGATAAGAGTATCATGGACTTTAGTTCCTGGGCTGGCTTTGAACCATGATCCTCAGATATCAGCCTCCTGAGTAGCTAGGATTACAGGTATGGGCCACAGGCATCCAGGTAGATATTGAAAAAAATATTTTGACTTCCTATGGTTTTCTCAGGTGTAAAAATAATTTACATTATAGAAGTTATTGAGTCTCTATATAACTTGCTTAACATTAGCTTGGATGACTGATTTGATTTTATGGAAATGTCTGCAAAGTTTATTGATCAAAATTATCAAATAATCCCATACATAGGATATTCTATAAATAATCTATAGGGTATTCTATATATAATCCTATGTGTAGAATATAGGAACAAGCAAAATTTGCGAGTTTTTTTCTATAAGTAGAGCAATATTTTAGATTTATTTTGTTTGTTTGTCTCTGTCCTGGTACTAAGATTTGAATTCTGGGCCTGAGGCTTGGTAGTACTTTACAGCTGAATATTTGTCTACTTTTTTATACTAGATATTTTAAGATTGGTTTTTCTCCCCACACCCCTATCCCAGCTCTCTGCCTGGATCATCTGCCTGTTTTGTCCATTCTGTCATAGCTGATGTGACAGAAAAGGAATGTGAAAGATAAATAATGAAGAAATGTTTACTAAAAAGTTTAGAAGAAGTAAGAAAATAATCCTTTTACTAGGTAGCACTGAGGCTTGAAGAATATATTTGAGGAAAAAAAAGGATATATTTGAGAGCTGGGAGTTTGGCCTAGTGGTAGAGTGCTTGCCTAGCAAGCACAAAGACCGGGGTTGATTCCTTGGTACCACATACGTAGAATAAAATGCCAGAAGTGGTGCTGTGGCTCAAGTGGTAGAGATCTACACTTGAGAAAAACCCAAGGACAAAGCTCAGGCCCTGAGACCAAGCCCAGGACTGGCCAATAAATAAATAAATAAATAAATAAAAGAATATATTTGATTTCCTACATTTTCTTGGTTTTGTTTTTGCTATTCCTGGGGCCAGAACTCAGGGCCTGAGCACTGTCCTTGGATTTTCTCAGGTCTAGAGCTCTACCACTTGAGCCACAGCACCACTTCCAGCTTTTTCTATGTTTGTGGTACCAAGGAATCGACCCTGGTCTTTGTGCATGCTAGGCAAGCACTCTACCACTAGGCCAAACTCTTAGTAATCAGTTGTAGCTATCTATTTTACAAACTTGTGTGTTCCTGTTTATTTTCTGTTGTCATCTATAACAAAGTCTGGCAGACTGGGTAATTTACATGGTTGTGAAGATTGCAAGTTCCTAGAGCATGGAGTCGGTATGATCAGCTTCCTTCTGGTTCTACTTCACCCATGACACACCATGGGAGAGCTGGTGCCACTGTTAGCATAATTAACAAAGCCTATGACAGCAGCCTTAATGATACTGCACCACACAAAACTTTACTTGCTGATCAAGCCTCAGCATGAGTTGTGGTGAGGATAGGCCATACTGAAACCATGTCAGTAGAGCTCCATGCTTAGAATAGTCATTAAAACTGAACTTCCTATTACCTAAAGTGAATAATCTAATCTTGCTTTTACCTTGCAATCAACTTTTATTACTAGTTTTATGAAACTTCCCTTTCATGTTATTGATGTTTACTTTTTTTTTCCTCAGTGGAGGATTTCATCTCCCATCATTAAGTTTCTGGATAATTTTGTATTATTTATAACTTGATGCATAATACCTTATTTCTAATGTGTATTAAATGCTGTTATATGTGCGAGTTAAGAATCAATCGAGTAAGAAGTATACTTCAGTGTGCAGTCATGTATCATTTAATATGGAGATCATTTCTACACTATTAGGTAATTTTATTGTTGTGTGAACCATACGAACCTAAATAATAGAGCCTAGCACACACCTCAGCTGTATGGTACCTGTTTCTTGGAGCCATCATTCTACACAGCATGTTATTGGATTGACTATTGGAGACAATTGTAACATAGTGAAAAGTATTGGTGTATCTAAATATGCACAAATATAGAGAAGATAAAGCAAACATATGGTATAAATAAAATTCCCTGAATGGAGTTTGCAGTCTAGAAAGTATTCTGGAATCATGTGATTGGTGAGTGAGTGCCAGGGTCTAGAATGTCACCATCTAAAGAATGGGTAAACAGTTTGCTATTATTGTAGACTGTGTTCCCCAAATTCTCTTTTGGCTATAAAAAGTGTGTACTTTGGTTTAAGTTAATGCATTTACTCCATAAATGTGCATTTTTTAGTCTTTAAAACAGTTTCTATATTTTCTGCAATATTTTGTCCATTCTTCATTTTTTAAATAAAACAACGCAAAAACCAACATGTAGATGCCTCATTATCTACAAGGCCATGGTTGTTAATATTTCTGTCTTCTACCTTCAAGTTTTATTCCCCCTTGTATGAAATTATCATTTCCTTTGGTGACAATGCCTGCTTTCCTTTGTACTACTGCCTGAGGAGCTTGCCTGAGACGTTGTTACAGTTAACTTGTGTGTGTGCCAGTACTAGGGCTTGAACTCAGGGCATGGATACTGTCCCTCAGCTTTTTGGCTCAAGTCTAGGGCTCTACTTTTGAGGAACAGCTCCACTTCTGGCTTTTTGTGTATATGTGGTTAATTGGAGATAAGAGTCTCACAGTCTTTCCGGCCTAGTTTGGCACTGAACTTGTGATCTTCAGAGCTTAGCCTCATGAGTAGCTAGAATTATAGGTGTGAATTACTGTTGCTGAGCTAACTTAATTTTTAAAAATCAGCCCCAATGCTAAGGTTTGAACTCAGTACCTAGTGTTTGCTAGTCTGGTATTCTTTGACTGAGCTAGAACTCCAGCCTGTTCTTTTTTTGCTTAGTTTCAAGATGAAATCCAGTGAATTTTTTTGCTCAGGTTGAACTCAAACTGAGATTCTATGGATCTCAGGCTCCTGAGGAGCTAGGGCTAACTAAATCTCTGATAAATAGGAGGAATTCATTCTAAATAATGATAAATAATGTAGCATGGGGCCGGGAGTTTGGCCTAGTAGTAAAGTGCTTGCCTAGCATGCACAAAGACCCAGGTTTGATTCCTCAGTACCACATACATAGAAAAAAGCCGGGAGTGGTGGTGTAGCTCAAATGGTAGAGCTCTAGCCTTGAGAAAGACCAAGGACAGTGCTCAGACCCTGAGCTCAAGCCCAGGACTGTCAAAAAAAATAACTTAGCATGCATATAAACGAATAGCATAGTTATTTTTATCTTTGTGAAATATTATATAGTCTGTCACTCTATATACTTATGTGCTAGCCTTTTGTATGATTGCAGCATTGTACATTTGTACTTGTCAGAATTCCCTCTAACATGATAAAGTCACCTTGGTCACTATTTCACCAGACAGATAGAAGGAATATTTGGCTTCTTCACAGTCTATGGATCACATATCATTTGGGACCACATGTCCTATGAGGCCTGTTGTTGATATGGTACCTGACTTTATGCTGTAGAGGCTATTGGTCAAAACAACAGGTTAAATAGCCTGTGACCGTATTTTGAAAATGAAGAATGTCATAGTCGAGTGAAAATCCCTATATCTAACTTGATTATATTTTCTCTTTTTAGGCATGTACTTTTAGAAAGTGCTGCAATCCTAAGGCTTGTACTCTGATTGGACTTGCCCAATGTGGTACAGGGCCATGTTGTAATAAAAGAACTTGTCAGGTGAGGCTTCAAAATTTCACACTCCTGGGCTGGGGGTTTGGCCTAGTGATAGAGAGCTTGCCTAGCATGCATGAAGACGTGGCCTCGATTCCTTGGTACCACAGACATAGAAAAAGCTGGAAGCTGTTGTGTAACTCAAGTGGTAGAGCTCTAGCCTTGAGAAAGCCCAAAGACAGTGCTCAGGTCCGAATTCAAGCACCACCAGGACTGCAAATAAATAAAATTTCACATTGGTTCTTTTTTTTTTGTCAACATGTTTTGTTGTGAGATTCTTTTCTCGCCTTCTTCTGAACACATCTTTGAAATATCTTTAAACATTTTAATTTATATTTTATTTGGTAGAATTTTGGTTTGTTTAATTCCTTTCTCAGGGTTTTGTCCTTGCTAGGCAGGCACTGACACTGCAACCTTTGAGCAACAATGCTCTTTGTGCTCTGATTATTTTTGAGATAGGCCCTAGTTTTCTTGGCTGGGGTCATCCTAAAAAATGATCCATTTTCACACCGCATCTGGGATTACAGGTACTTGTTGTTATGAACTTTATTTTTGTTGTTGAGATTGATATCAAACCTCTGTCCTCCTTGTCTTAGCTTTCTGTGCTTCTCAGCTTCCTAAGCCACAGCACATGACTTAGTTTAGTTTTTAATCACAAATGCCTGTTTCTTTTCTGTTCTTCCTTCCTTAGAATATGTTTATAGAGGGTATATATTATTCCATACCAGAATAGATATTAAGAATTTCTTATTTCTAGTGGTGAAGATCAAACCCATGTACATTGAACCTTTAAGCAAGCCACATCTTTGATTAAAGATTTTTAAAAATTATTTTATCATCGTATATGTTTTGATTAGTGAGTTCTGATGATAAACAATGGAAACTCATTTCACGCATACTTAATTTCTGGTTTAGAGAATGACCTCAAGTAATTTTCTGTGTTCTTCTTACCTTCATGTAACCTGTGTAGTTTCAATCCATACTGAAAGCCTCCTCAATTCTTCCATATAATGCCAATCCCATAGTACTTGACCAGTAGTTCCTCTTGGTTGTATCTGAATATAGTTATTAAAGATCAAACAAATGGTGACAAAATCATGACCAAGCTATATTCACACCCACGCACTTGACAGGACTGTTTAGAGAAACAGAGAAGCATCTATGTAGAAGAGCTAAAAATGATGCTGAACAAGAAACACAAAATGTAGGCCTGAAAAAAAAATGTAGCTCTGGCAACGGGCTCTTCTCTTGTCTATGGACTAGTGATTAAATTCATTGAATATTTGTTTTCATGATATTACTGTAGAGGCTGGCTAGGATTTCTATTTCATAGGACCAGACTGCTGCTTTTTCCTCCACCAGAACTTGTGTCTTCAGTTGCCAGTTAAAGGAAGTTTGAGGACTAAGACTTTTCTAACAGGCTGATAGAATGAAAATTCACATAATAAATAATCAAACAAAACCACAGCAATAACAATTCAATGTATTGTGTCAGTTTTCATTGATTTTTTTACTTTAAATTGTGGCATTGATTTATGTCTGTGTTGGTACTGAGACTTGAAAGCAGAGCTCAGACACTGTCCCTTAGACATTTTTTTTTAAGGTTGGTACTCTACCACTTGAGCCATAGCTCCACTTCTTTCTTTTTTGGTGGTTAATTGAAGATAAGAGTCTCACAGACAGCTCTGGCTTCAAACTGTGATTCTTAGACCTTAGCCTCTAAAGTAGCTAGAATTATAAACATGAGCTACTAGCACCCAGCTGTGGCATAGAATTTGATTTCTGATATCATTCAAAGGCTTGACAAAGATATAGAGATTTGACCCAATTTTTATCATAAATTTTTCTGCCTAATCATATATTCATGTGCAAAGGTAGGAAAGACAGTGGTGAAGGGCTCACACTTACTGGTGATGAACATGTTCCCTACTAATACTTTGATAGTTCAATAAAGTCACTATCACCATATTACACCAATTATCTTTGGTCTGTATTGTATCTCGAGGAAAGGCCAAACAATGTAAAATGAACAAATATTGAAGGAATGTTCATAGAAAATGAATGGATATTTATTCTAGTTATCTTTTGGATATTCTTATTTTTGTGTTGTCTGTTGTAATGGAAGCTTTCTCATATGTGATGTTTTGACAAGTCATAATATCTCTGCATTTTTTTTGTCTGTAGTGTAAGATATTTCAAAACACATTAGTCCTTGATAATGAATGAAAACCTGACTGACCATGACAAATATACAAATATCTATGTATATATTTCTTCTTTTATATTTTTTCTTCCAGGTATCTGGCAGAGGAAAATTATGTCGGAAAAGTAGAGATCTGTGTGATTTTCCAGAATATTGCAATGGGTCATCTGAGTTTTGTGTACCTGACGTGGTATCTGCTGATTTAGAGCCATGCAATAATAAGAGTGCCTATTGTTTTCATGGAATTTGCCAAGACCCAGATAGACAGTGTATAGAGTTATTTGAAAAATGTACTAGTTGTATCTTTTCTTTTCCTGGGGTTAATTTCTAAACTATAGTGATTTTAAAGTCATTAATCTTTCTTATACCCATATAAAATGCTATTATTAATCTAGATTTGAAAGTAAAATTGTAAATCAAAACAACTTTAATCTGTTAGTAGGTAAAATGGACCTCAGTTCCAGAATAAAAAGAGGATATTAGTCAATTGGGGGTGACGGGTAGAAGGAATTTTATTTAGAGACAGAAAGTACAGATTTCTCAAGAGTTTCTGTATGACAGTACAAAATTTCCTCTTTGGAGTAACTTTTAGTTTTCTCCTCCTTTATTAGGTAGTAGCTGGGAACCATCTGTGGAGCTCTGATTAACTTCCTGTACTTTTTTCCTCCTATTTCTTAATTGTAATTAATAGAAGGGTTACATTATATTTGCCAGATAGAAGGTGCATTACTTCACAAATATTGATACCTCTTATCATGTTTTTGTCCCCATTTCCCTCCCTCCACCCCCTACCCTCATCTTGCTTTCCCAATTCCCTATTCTATTTCTAATAAACAAATAAGCATATATACAATATACCAGATAACAAGGTAAGATACTGTAACAATATGAGAATAACCAAGGGACAACAAAAGAGATGAGAAATAATATAGTTCATTAAGAAAAACAATTGCACATTATATGGCTTTTGTTTTCATATCCTAGAGGTCCTTTCTTTCAGCCTCATCCTATATGACCTTATGCATCTGTGTTTTTCCTTGTTGTAAACCTCTGCTAGGATAGTCCAAGATTTATACTAATTATGACAAATGAGGGAAACTGTTGAGTCTATGTTCTTTTGGGTTTGGCTTATTTCACTTGATATGATTTTTTCTAAGTCTTTCCATTTCCTTATAAATGGGCTTCTTTCTGACAGCAGCATAGAATTCCACTGTGTCCAAATAACACATCTTGTTGATCCATTCATTAACTGAGGGGCATCTGGGTTGGTTCCATAACTTTGTGATGGTAAATAGCGCTGCAATGAACATCGTTGTGCTAGTGGATTTAGTATGACCTTGTTTCTGGATGAGTGGGTAAATGCCAAGTAGTGGAATTGCTGGGTCATAGGGGAGTTCTATATTTAGTCTTTTGAGGAACCGCCATACTTCTTTCCATAGTGGTTGAACGAGTTTACACTCCCAGTCACAGCGTAGTAGCAATCCCTCCTGGCCACATCCCTGCCAGCATCTGTTGTTATTAGTTTTCTTGATAATGGCCATTCTATTCCCATACCTTTAAAAGCATTCACCGACTTTTTAATATGAGTAATTGGAATCTCTTTTTTGTGTCAGATGCTAATGGTTCTTCTTATTTGTGTTCAGAAGAAGTGAATTTTCAAAATGGCAAATCGGGAAACTGCCTCCAAAGATGTAATTTTATGTATGTATTTAGAAAATTATACATTCATGCATATGTGTTGTGTGCACTGGAAAGAGCCATCTACTACAAGCTAGAGATAAGCCTCATGTTTCCAGGTTTTATATGTTTCACACCACACAATGGCCTGTGTTCTTAATTACTTTGCTGTCTGCACTTTGAACTTAGCTTTTGTTTCGAATTGGTATTAACCTAGTACATTATATACCTAAGTGACAAGTATAACATTTTCTTCTTTATATTGCCAGTTTTATCCTCTGTGGGAATATTATTTGTCAGTGGACAAGTTCAGAAGTCCTTTCAGTTTCAGATTATAATTTGGAGTACACTTACCTAGCAGGTCATGTATGTTTATCTGCCCAATTACGATCTTCTGGAAAACGAAATAAGACCTACAAATATGATGGCACCATCTGTGGTCCAAATAAGGTAAGGGCAGTTTTTGCTTAGTATTATACACAATGGATTCACGTTTAAATTTACGTGTGTGTGTGTGTCTGTGTATGTTTGTGTGAGCAGAAACATCTTGATATTTACATTTGTGATTAGTGCTAAAATTTTTGATTATTGCATCATAATTATTAGTTAGAAAGATAAGAATTTCTGCCACTCAAATTAACTTTTTGTTCAATAGCATTTGTGTTAGGAATTTGGTAAAGATATTTAAACTTTTTTCCTCACTCTTGAGAATCTAGGTCTTATTCCAAAGTCTGTTCTGCAATAATTTATATAATTCATAAACAAAAAGGATTAAATAGTATACCCCTTAAAGTGATCAAAATCAGAGGTCATCAGTGCTTCCTAAATAATATTAAGGAAAAATAGGAATTTTAGTCTTCCAAAAATTGAAAAGGAGAATTATCGTGGTATAATTAAAGTAAAACATTTATTTGCTTATTAACCTATCCTCCTAATATTTACTTTAAAAATATAATACTCACATTAAAATATTTTCCTTCTATAAGGGGCACTAATAAAAAATAACATTAAAGCTTTTAATTTTATTTTCATAAAATTTCTGAAAACTTAATAAACGACAAGTTACCCATATTCAATATTAGTTGGCTAACTAAAAAAGTACAGAGTTATTACTTACTTTGACACAAATTGTTTATATATAGGTGTAGTATTTTGGGTCAGGAACTTGGCCTAGTGGTAGAGTGCTTAACTAGCATGCATGAAGTCCAGTGTTCGATTCCTCAGTACCACATACTTAGAAAAAACCAGAAGTGGTGCTGTGGCTCAAGTGGTAGGGTTCTAGCCTTGAGACAAACCCAAGGACAGTGTCCAGGCCCTGAGCTCAAGCCCAGGACGGGCCAAAAATAAATAAATAAAATAAGAAATGACAGAGGGCTGGGTGCAGGTAGCTCAGACCTGTAATCTTAGCTACTCAGGAGGCTGAGATCTAGATGTGGTATTTTAAGAAATGAATATCAACAGAAAAATACAAGCGAATAGCTAAGTATCTCTGAATGGGGAAAGATTCCAAGTAAAAAAAATGAAGCAATCATTAAGAAATATCCTGCTGTTTGGTAGGACTACTTGGCAAAAAAAGCCTCTGATTTCTTCAGGCTATCTCTTCATTATAATCTCTTTTGTGTCATGTTAAATGAAATAAGCCAATCCCACAAGCATGTTTTCTTTTACTTGTGGAAGTTAGGCTAAAAATATGACCCTTAAATTTTGGGGGAAAATACTCATTAAAGTAAAAGGGGGGATTGGAAGAAGAAGATATAATAGGATAGAGAGATGAGAGCAATAGAGGGTATAATTTACATTATATACAAGTATGAAAATACAATGTGACCTCTTACTTTTTACAACTAATATACACTAAGAGAGAGATGAGCCAGACAATGAATATTTAACTTTTTCCCTCTAATCTGTTCTTATATATAGGACTAGATGAATAATTAGGCATTTGTCTGACAAAATACTTTCTTCAAGGTAACTTTCTTTCCTTCAGCTTCTCAACCATAGTGCTATTGATTCTATGCTACTATTTGTATCTCTTGTTTACCGAGGGAAATTACATGCATGAAATCATATTCCAAACATTACCCCAAGCATTAAATATGCCTAAGTACTTTATTAGTGCCTTTCAAACTTTTTTTGTTTACTACTGAAGAGCCAGTTACACATTGGCCTGTTTATTGAAGGAAATTGCATCTGAACATGGATGTTATTTTTTTATTTGCTCCTAAAAATAACACAGTGAATTTTAACTTAGTAGGTATTGTTACCTCAATGATTAAATGAAAATTATTTTGTCAGCAGGTAGTGATGAGTGGGCCCAAAGACATTCTTAATGGCCTCATACAATCATATTCAGTTCATGAACAAACTAATATTTGTTCTTTATTTTCCATGGTGATAGGCAGCAATGACATTTTAAGATGTTATAAGAATTTTAAATTAGACTCTGCTTGAAGAATCCCAGAATGGACAAAGACAGGCCTTTTAAGTGATCTTAACTTTGTTTAACTTGGAAAAGAATGCAAAACAAGCAAAATGTATTTTAAGCTATTTCTTATAAATGTCTATATTAAAGAATTTAAACCAAACTAATTAGAAATAGCAAACTTAATTATGCCTTGATTTAAGGACATTCCAGCAGAAGAGATTAAAGAAGGTAGGTGATTACAACCAATCAAATGTAGTATTTCCTTTCTTCCTGTGTTCATCTTAGACAAACATGATTCTGAAGTTTTCTTCAAGGAGGTTTCTTACCCACCTCTGGTTTGGAACTGCCTAATGTTTAAATCTCTACCCTAATCAACTGTGAGATAAATACAGTACAATATGAATTCAAATATGAATATATGAAATGCCTATAATCTTAGCTATTTAGTAGGCTGGTTTTGAGGATTAGGGTTTGAAATAGGCCAGCGGAGGACAGTCTGTGATATTCTGCTTTTTTTTTTTTGCTTGAATGCTTACCATTTAAACAAAATTTTTTTTGTAAAGGTGATGCACAGAGGAGTTACAGTTGCATGGTTCAGGTAATGAGTACATTTCTCTTTGAACAGTATCATGCCTTCCCATTTTTTCCCAGTTTTTCCCCTCCAGACTTCCCTCCCCACAAATTTGTACAGTTTATTTCCAACATAATGTCTAGTGAGTTTCACTGCTGAATTAGTTCACTCTTTGTCCTACTGTTTCTGTGCTTCCTCCTCCCCTCCCCAAATCAAATAAATGTATATAAAGACATGGGAAATGGAAAGATTTGGAGGAAATTATACTAAACAAAGTAAGCCAGAGCAAAAGAAATGTAGGCTGTACTTTTTCCTCATATGTAATAATTATAATGTGCTTATAGATCCACAAGCAAACCCAATAAGCATACCTGGACATGATTAATTTAATATCATTCTAAGTCTGTGATATTAGTATAGTACAGGGGAGAGCACCTTAGACTGATGTAATGGAGCTCAAACTCTAGTACAGATAAATGATAGATAGATAGATAGACAGACAGACAAGGTGAATGTATGGGAACAAATGTATGGAAAGATTCAGTAACTTGATCCAGGTTGTATTAAATATGTGAAGGTTGAAGGAAATGTAAGCATGACTGAAGCCTAAATAGTGGTCCCTGGGATTAGTACATAAAACAGTTTCTGTATTGAAAAAAATGATTCTGTCATAGTCTAATAAAATACAAAATGAATATAAAATAGCTTATCATGCTTTTATGAGTACATATAAAATTCCTGCAAGGAAAAAAAAACTACCTAGTTATAACAAATGTTTAGTATACTTTGGCTATGTTTGTCCTTATCAAATTCAAAACAATAAACAGATCAGTCCCTTTCAGGAAAAAAACATCTCATTTCTAAAAATCAGTTTTCAAAAGTAATAGCATAATATCTTTTTTTTGAGGGGGAAGCTTCTCAAAATATAATTTAAAACTATTTTGTACCAGTCCAATATATTAATTTTACAAATGTAAAATTTTATCAGCTGTTAAAGCATTTGCAAAAACCACACATTCTACTTACTATCGCACAATATCTATAAGAAAATACTAATTTTTAGATTAGGAAACAAAAATGCTTTCAATATAGAAGAGGTGATCTGATTTTAAAGTCAATACTCTATAAGAATGTCTACCCAGAAAATAACGAACTTTCACAGAACACAAAGAGCTGGACAGATGTTTCAGCAAATCCAGTACAAAGCTCTGTTCAAAACCAGTCCAAACTACGTAATCCAAAGGGTAGCATCATTCTTCATTAGAAATCTAGACACCACTCAAGGGAGTCTCATACACCAAGGGAGGGGAGGGTAATGGGGACCAAGACATGTAGAAGGGTATCAATGTATATGAATTAATGCACCTTCTATCTGGCAAATATCATGTAACCCTTTTATTAAATACAATAAAAATATTAAAAAAAAGTTGTGGAGTGTTTCAGTGTGAGCATTCTGAATATCTCTTACATACCAAAAACAACACTTTCAACTTAATAGCCATTTTACAAGTATTTCCTTCATAGCATAATATCTTGATGTTAATAGCATAATATCTTAATATTATGAAATAGATTGATCTGTTGGGCGTATCACCCTTGTATACAATCTTTGTACCACACAGAAGTTTTTAATTTTAAAGTTTCTTGTTTCTTATTTTGGATATGTGCCTCTCCTGGGGCTTGATCTCAGGTACTGTCTCTGAGCTTTCTTGCTCAATGTTACTGCTTTGCCTCTTGAGCCACAACTCTGCTTCTGGCTTTTTGGAGATAAGAGTGTTAACTAATTTGGAGATAAAAATCTCATCTCATTTGGAGATCAGAATCTCTCTGACTTTCCTTCCTGGGCAGGCTTAGAAATGTTATCCTCAGATTTCCATCTCCTGTGTAGCTAGGGCTACAGGTGTGAGCCACCCATACCTGACATTAACTTGAAAGATTTTTTTTCTGAGTTCTTTAACATTTTTAACTTTCACTTGCTTTGCAGGTTTGTCTTGGAGGACAGTGCACACTTTTGAAATTTTCAAGAGGACCAAATTATAACTCAAAGAAAAAATGCCAAGGAAATGGGGTATATAAGAGTTGGTCTCTAAGCTATTTTCAACCTATGACAGTCACATTTTTGGGATCATAATGATCAGAATTATTTGTTGTAGAAATTACTTTTGGAAAAATGCAGCCAAATAAGCATGTACATGGTTTATGATTACTGTCAAACTGTCACAGTCCCCCTGAGCAAATGAGTTTTGAACTTTATAAGAATGCAGTAGATACCAATTTTAAGTGAAAATGCTAAGAACAGCTCCCAGGTCTTGGGTTCAAGTCCCAGTAGCAGCATCAAAACAATAAAAGTGCATTACGGTAAGATTACCACAGTGTTAGTTTAAAGCTATAAATGTTTGGGCCTGGATTCATTGTGACTTATACATACCTTTTGTGTTTATACATGTTACACATGTTGCTTAAATGAGTTGATATATACTTTATATGTTTCTCATATATGTAATTCTCCTATACTTAATGTGTATTAGCTAGTTAATTAAGTTAGTCAGTTTGGGGGCTTGAACTCAGAGCCTGCGCACTGTCTCTGATCTTTTGCTCAAGGCTAGCAATCTATCACTTGAGCCACAGTGCCACTTATGGCTTTTTCTGTTTATGTAATACTGAGGAATCAAAACCAGGGCTTCACACGAAACAGGCAAGCATGCTACCATAAAGCCACATTTCCAGGCCTACTTAATGTCTCTTAAAGTAATATTGCTTATTAGCTAATATCATTGAATAAGAATTTCTTGTCCATTCCTATTTATTTCATCTTTGATAGTTTCAATTTGTTTCATTTTATAGATCCTCTGAAAAATTCATACAATCACCGCCTTTGCAAGAGTGTTACAAGTTGACTGGATTGCTATGCAACCAGCTGCCCACAAATGTAATCCTAGCTACTCAGGTGGTTTGGAATCTGACACTAAGAATTTTAAGCCAGCTGGGTAGCAAAGCCTGTGAGACATTTATTTCTAGTAAACTACCAAAAGGCTGGAAATAGAGCCATGGCTCACGTGGTAGAATATTAAGGACAGCCCCTAGGTCAAGGTCAAGCCCAGTACTGGCATACAAACATACACAAATAAAACCACACTGTTATTGGAGCACTAGCACAACAGATACAGCTGTGTACTCATGTCCATCTGCTTTCTTAAATTATTAGCAATTAAATCTAATGGGCTAAAATGTTCATATATGGTATAATATCTGCAAAAAGTTTTACACTGTTTTTTGTTCTCACATCTTTTGCTCATACATAAAAATATGCCTTTCCTTATATTCGGCCCCGACTATTTTAAGCTCCTCTAGAATGCTGAGTCCACTGCTAACTTACATTTACCTAGTAATTAATGCTGCTGCTCCTAAGTACAGTTGGTCATATGTGCAACTTACATTTCTGTTATGAAATTATCCACTGGATGTATAGAAGTTTTGTAAGTTTTTACAGGCATGTACGTGTGGTCAGAGACAATAGTTTCTCACATATAAATAGGAGATGTGTGTGTGTGTGTGTGTGTGTGTGTGTGTGTGTGTGTGTGTGTGTGTGTGTGCTGGTACTGGGGCCTGAATTCTGAACATGAGCACTGTCCCTTAGCCTTTTCACTCAGTGTTGGCACTCTACAACTTGAGCCACAGCTCCCCTTCCAGCTTTGTGGTGATTGGTCAAAGACAAGAGTCCCATAAACTTTCTGCCTTGGCTGGTTTTCAAACTGTGATCCTCAGCCTTATAACTAACTAGGATTAAGAGCATGAGCCACTAACACTTGGTTCAGAGATCAGATTTACACTTATTATATCCATTTTATTTTCCACATTAAAAAGTCTACTACATTGAATTCATTCTATTTTATACTTTATATAAAATGTTCTTATTTGAATTTGATTTTAGGTTTGTAATAATGAACTGAATTGTCACTGTGATGGTGGATATACCCCTCCAAGCTGCAATGAGACGCCATTATCACCAGGTGGCAGCATCAGTGATGAATACTGGCTCCAAAGTGGTGAGTGTCCATTGCCATGCTGAGAAATCATACCAGTGTATTACATCTTTATTGTTTTGTGTAGCTATCGCTCCCTGACAAATAGGGAGGACTGACATTTGTGTTTAACATTCTTCCATTTACATGTCAATAACCATCTGTGGCTATTTTGTATACACACTTTAAAGTCACCCAAAATGAGCATTTTAATTTTATTCATAGTTCACAGAGCATTTATATTTCTTTTTTCATATATTTTCATTGCAATTAATAGAGGGGTTACAGTTATATTCACCAGATAGAAGGAACATTACTTCACACACACTAATACTCCTTCTCATGTTTTTGTCTCCATTTCCTTCCCCCTGCCCCTCCCCTTATGTTGTTTTCCCCCAGTCCCTATCCTATTTCAAATAAATAAACTTATATACAATATGCCAGATTACAAGGTAAAATACTGCAACAATATGAGAATAACCAAAGGACAACAAAAGAGGTGAGAAATAACATAGTACAATAAGAACTACATTCACTCATTCTATAGCTCTTGTTTCCATATCCTGGAGGTCCTTACATTTAGCCTCATCCTATATGGCCTTATGTATCTAGTATTTGAAATATTGTAATCCTCTGCTAGGAGAGTCCAAGGTTTAAACTAATTATTACAAAAGAGGAAAACCATGGAGCCTGTGTTCCTCTGGGTCTGGTTTATTTCACTTAATATGATTTTTTCCAAGTCTTTTCATTCCTTACAAATGGGCAATGTCGTTCTTTCTGATGGCAGCATAGAATTCCATTGTGTATAAATACCACATCTTGTTGATCCACTCATCAACTGAGGGGCATCTGGGTTGGTTACATATCTTTGCTATGGTAACTAGTGCTGCAATGAACATCATTGTGCTAGTGGATTTAGTATGTCCTTGTTTCCGGATGAGTGGGTAAATGCCAAGTAGTGCAATTGCTGGGCCATAGGGGAGCTCTATGTTTAGTCTTTTGAGGAACTGCCATACTGCTTTCCATAGTGGTTGAACGAGTTTGCACTCCCACCAACAGTGTAATAGTGATCACTCCTGACCCCAGTCCAGCCAGCATCTGTTATTAGATTTCTTGATCCTGGCCATTCTAACTGCAGTGAGGTGGAATCTTAGAGCTGTTTTGATTTCCATTTCTTTTATGGCCAGAGATGTTAAGAATTTCTTCATGTGTCTATAGGCCATTTTTATTTCTTCTTCAGAGAAGTCTCTCTTTAAGTCTTTGACCCATCTTTTAATGGGATGGTTGTTTCTTTGAAGGTTAGTTTTGTGTTGATTCAATGTTTTTAGCTGTAGATATTATATTTTAGATATGAGGCCATTGTCCTTTATATGGTTAGTGAAGATCTTCTCCCACTCTGTAGGTTTTCCAGTTAACTTGTTAGCTATGTCCTTTGCCATACAGAAGCTCCGCAGTTTAATGCAGTTCCATTTGTCCAAACTTTCTTTGATTTGTTGTGTTTCTGGGTCTTTATTAAGAAAGTTTTGACCTGTGCCCAAGAGATCTAATGTATCTCCTGTTTCTTCTTGTAAAGTTTTCAGTGTATCTGCTTTTACCTCGAGGTCTTTGATCCATTTGGAGTTAATCCTGGTGCAGGGTGACGTAGGAGGACCTGGGTCTTGTCCCTGAGCTCTTCAGCTCAAGGCTACTGCCCTACCCTTGAGCCAAATCCCACTTCATGTTTTCTAGAGGTTAATTGGAAATAAGAATCTCAAGTCCTTTTGTGCCCAGGCTGGCTTTGAACCTTGATCCTTAGATCTTAGCCTCCTGAGTAGCTTAGATTACAGGCGTGAGCTACTGTGCCTGGTTGGTAATGAGTATTTTTCTTGTTGAACATTGTTACCCTTCCCTTATTCTTCTCCGGCACAATTCCCCCCTACCACAATGTGTAAAGTACATTTCCAATGTAGTGTCTTATGAGTATCACGGTTGCGTTGGCTCATACTTTGTCATATGTGTCACCATTTTGTTGTCCCCCTTCCCTTCCTTAAATCAGATAAGCATATATAGAAGACACAGGATACCAAAATTAAAAGAAAAGTGTGATAGTGGATAAACCAAAGGTGAAAAATGAAATAAAGAAGAAATAACTTTATATATTATATTAAAAACAATAGCAAAGGAAAACTTATTGTTTCCATATCTTGGAGTTCATTTCTATTAGCATCATTCTATATGGTCTTATGTACTTAGCAATTGAACTATTGTGATCCTTTGCTAGAACTGTCCTAGACATATGCTAATTATTACAAATGAGGGAAACCATGGAGTCTATGTTCCATTGGGTCTGGCTTATTTCACTTACTGTCATTTTTCCCAAGTCTTTCCATTTCCTTATGAATGGGGCAATGTCATTCTTTCTGATGGCAGCAATGGAATTCCATTGTGTATAAATACCACATTTTCTTGATTCATTCATGTACTGAAGGGCATCTAGGTTTCGCTATGGTAAACAGTGTTGTAATGAACATGGCTGTGCTGGTAACTTTAGTATGTTTCTGTTTTTGGTCATTTGGATAAATGCTCAGGAGTGGAATTGCTAGTTCATAGGGGAGCTCTGTAGCTCTGTGTTTAGCCTTTTGAGGAACCGCCATACTGCTTTCCATAGTGGTTGAATGAGTTTTACACTCCCACCAACACTGTAGAAGTGATCCCTTCTGGTAATATCCCACCAGCATCTGTTATTAGAGTTTTGATAATGGCCATTCTTTTTTTCATATATTTTTCATTGTAATTAATAAAAGGGTTACATTATATTTGCCAGATAGAAGGTGCATTAATTCACATACATTGATATCCTTTCTCATGTCTTAGTCCCCATTTACCTCTTCCTCACCCCCACCCCTCATCTTGTTTTCCCCCTTCCCTATCCAATTTCAAATAACCAAATACAAATATATCCAATATATCAGATAACAAAGTGAGATACTGTAACAATATGAGATAACCAAGAGAAAGCAAAAGAGAGGAGAGATAACATAGTACATTAAGGAGAGCAATCACTCATTTTATGGCTTTTTTTTCCTATATCCTAGAGGCCCTTTTGTTTAGTGTCATACTATATGGCCTTATGTATCTAGGTTTTGCTCTATTGTAAATCTCTGCTAGGAGAGCCCAAGGTTTCTACTGATTATGACAAATGAGGGAAACCATTGAGCCTAAGTTCCTTTGAGTCTGGCTTACTTCACTTAATATGACTTTTTCTAAGTCTTTTCATTTCCTTACAAATGGGGCAATGCCGTTCTTTCTGACTGCAGCATAGAATTCCATTGTGTACAAATACCACATCTTATTGATCCACTCATCAACTGAGGGACATCTGGGTTGGTTCCATATCTTTGCTATGGTAAGTAGGGCTGCAATGAGCATCATTGTGCTAGTGGATTTAGTATGTCCTTGTTTCTGGACAATGGGTAAATGCCTAGTAGTGGAATTGCTGGGTCATAGGGGAGCTCTATGTTTAGTCTTTTGAGGAACTGCCATATTGCTTTCCATAGTGGTTGAACAAGTTTGCACTCTGACCAACAATGTAGTAGTGATCCCTCCTGGCCACATCCCCTCCAGCATCTGTTGTTATTAGTTTTCTTAATCCTGGCCATTCTAACTGGAGCGAGGTGGAATCTTAGAGTTGTTTTGATTTGCATTTCTTTTATGACCAGAGATGTTGAGCATTTCTTCATGTGTCTATAGGCCGACAATGGCCATTCTAACTGGAGTTAAGGGGGAATCTAAAAGTTGTTTTCTTTTCTGGCCAGAGATGTTAAGTGTTTCTTCATGTGTCTCTTGGCCATTCTTATTTCTTTTTCAAAGAAGTCTCTCTTTAAGTCTTTGGCCCATCTTTTAATGGGATGATTGTTTCTTTGAGGATTTGTTTTTGGAGGACTTCACTTTTTAAACTCTTTTTAAATATGAGATCCTTGCCTGTTGTATGGTTAGTGAAGATCTTCTCCCACCCTGTCAGCTTTCTACTTAGCTTGATAGCTATGTCCTTTGCCATGTAAAAGCTCTGCAGTTTAGTGCAATCCCATTTGTCCAACCTTTCTTGGATATGCTGTGTTTCTGGGACTTTATTACGAAGGTATCAACCTATTCTAAAGAGCCCTAGCGTTTCTTCTATTCCTTCCTGTGTTCTTTCAGGATATCTGCTTTTACCTCAAGATCTTTGATCCATTTGGAATTGATTCTAGTTCGGGGGGATTGATATGGGTCTAACTTCATTTTCTACAGGTGTTTAATCAGTTTGACAGCACCATTTTTTAAAAAAGCTTTTCTTCATCTGATGATTTTGGCTCCCTTACCAAAGATTAGGTGGCTATATGTCTGCAGGCTCATTTCTGGGCCTCAGCATCCTGAATAGCTAGGATTAAAGCATTCATCTCAGACATTTTTTAAATTAAGCAGAAAACTCTTTTGCTGTAGAACTTTATTTGGTTTCTAAACATGTAACAAAAATGATTTATGTACTTGGTTTTTTGGTCCCTGAGCTCTGTCCCGGAGCTCTTTTTGCTCAAGGCTAGACCTCTACCACTTGGGCCACAGCACCACTTCTGGTTTTTTCTGAGTAGTTCATTTGACATAAGACTTTCACAAACTGTCTTTCCTGGGAAGGTTTAGAATCCTGATCTTCAGATCTTAGCCTCATGACCAGCTAAGATCACTGGAAGAAGCCAACAATGCTTGGCGGCTGCTGGTCACATGTTTTTATCTCATCATTTTACCATAATAAAATTATGTTTTTAATAAATAGTAACTAATCTTAATCTTTCAGCAATGCACTTCACATTTTTATGACTCTTTAGAATCAGCATTTTTGTTGTTGTTTGATCCTGGGGCTTAAACTCAGGGTTTGTGCTCTGCTCTTGGGCTGTTTTGCTCAAGATTAGTGCTCTAAGGCTGTAGCCTTGAGCTACAGTGCCACTTTGAGTTTTCCAGTAGGGGATGAGAGTCTCACAGGAACTGTAAATGCAACCAGAGAAATTACAAGCAATGGTCATTTCTTATCACTAGATATATATTTCATATATTTTTTTTCTTTGATTAATGGAAATAAGAGTCTCACAAACTTTCCTGCCTGGGCTGGCTTTGAACCATGATCTTCAGATCTCATCCTCCTGAGTAGCTAGGATTATAGGCATGAGCTGCTAGTGCCTGGCTTGAATTAGGTTTTCATGTTCCAGAATTTGAACTCAGGAATTCACACTTGCTAAATTGATACTCTACTATTTTAACTTTTTTGCTAGTTTCTGCCTTGAGCAGAGAAGTTCAGTGACAATATCTGGGAGTTGGAGTTCTACTCCCAGGATCTGCACATTAAAAAAAAAGATACACAGAAATGGTCTGAAATTTTACTTATATGACCAATGCCAACATTTCTCTAAAACACAATAAATGAGCAAAGGAATAAAATAGTTATTCTTCAAAGATGCAGAGAATGGCCAATAATCCAATGGAATCATTAGTATATATTTAGGTTCTCCTTGCAGAGGATAACAATAGCTCAAAAGCCATGTAAGATATTAAAAAAGAGATATAAAATTTCCCATGTGTATTATACAGTTCAGTAGATGCAGGGGAGTTCTCAATCAGTCTAATGTTATCCTCAACAGTGTTTGAATCATTAATTTTGTCAAAGGGCAGTATGTCTTTAGCAGAAGTTGGGTAGTGTTAGGGTAAAATGAATCAAATGAATCCTCAGTATGGTACTAAACCCCTACGCATTCTGAGCATTCACAGTTTTCCATAGAATACTAAGGGCTTAGTCTTTGTGGTCTGATATATATGGTGTTTACAATAGTCAAATATATATATATGTATATATATGTACGCTTGAATAGTCATAAACTTAATTCTGATCCAGGGAAATCCTCAAGAAAGTACTTTCCAGCCAAATTCATCAATACATTGCAAAGATCATTCAACATGTACAAGTTAATGAAGAAAATTGAATAATTTCCTATAAATATCTAGAAAAATGGGATCGAGCTCAGTGGAACAAGAATGTCCATTATAAAAAAGTTAATATATACTCTATTTCACATTAATATAATAAAGAGAAAACATCATATAATCAACTTCTAGACACACAAAATGGTTTGATTAAGCTTAACATATTGATGATGATACTCAATAAGTTAAATATGGAAAGAACAAACATGAAAATAGTTAAATGTTGTATGTCAAATCCATAGGTTACATCAAAATGGAGGAAAAATTGAAAGCTTTTTTTTTGTCGGTTATGGGACTTGAAATCTTGGCCTGGGCACTGTTCCTGAGCTCTTCAGTTCAAGGCTACTGCCCTACCCTTGAGCCACAGCCCCACTTCCTGTCCTCTAGTGGTTAATTGGAAATGAGTTGCAAGTTCTTTGGTGCTTGGGATGGCTTTGAACTGTGATCCTCATATCTCAGCCTCCTGAGTAGCTAAGATTACAGGCATGAGCCACCATACCCTGCTAAAAGCTTTTCTTCTAATATTTAGAATGAGATGAAGATACTCATTTATCACTTTTGTTTAACATCTACCTCAAGTTCTATCCAGAGAAATCAGGGTAAATCATGGAAAGAGAGTATCCAGACTGGAGAAGAGGAAACCATCTTTGTTTGCAGAAAACATGATCACACACATAGAAATTTCCACTAGAGAAAAAATGGCTTTGGAACAAATTTGGAACAATGTCCACATGCAAAAGGAAGAAAAGCTGTTACATCACCTTGTTTGCCAAAATTAACTGAGACCAGAGATCATAGGAAGACACATAGAATACATAACAAGTAAATTTTTGTTGCTTTAGAATAGGGTATATTATACTTTATACTTCAGCCTATATAAGCCAATATATTAGAAATTCATAAAATTCAAGAGGTTTCAAAATGTAATTATACAATCAAGAAGGCTAATGATACTGGAGAGAGGGGCTATTTGAAACTTTACTATCTGACATGTAACCTATATCCAGAATGAATAGCCATTTCAAGTCAGTAACGAAAATAACAAATAAGCCAAGCAAAAGGCTAAAGAGTTTAAAATGCATTTCACAGGAAATGCATATGTGATTAATAAGCTCGTGAGGGGATACTCAATGTTTTATGAAATAACTGATCAAATTCACAGGGAAATACCTCTGTGCCATCTTGAGGGTGATTATAATAAAAACTCTAGACAATTGATGTTGATGAAGATGTGGAGATATTGGGGTTTGCTTACTGTACTTTTCCCAGCATAGCTCAACCTCTTTTGTCTTCGCTCCACTCTGAATCCATGGATAGTTATTCTCTATGTTAAGCTTCAAGTTGTCTCAGACTGTATGCATATAACTTATCTTACTGCAAAGGACTCTTAGAAGGTCACACATATTTCTGGGGTCTGTATTCTATAACTTATATTCTCTTCACTGCTACATCCTGGACATTCCTGCCTGTAAGTCTATTCTCTGCATTGGTAGGAATGCTGTAGGATTACACTTGTTATCCCAGATATTCGTGAAGTGGACACCTAAAGGACTGAGGTTTGAAGACAGCCTGTTGCAAAAAAAAAAAGTATGCAAAACTCTCTCTCCAATTAACCATCAAGAAAAAACAAGAATGGAAGTGTAGTTCAAATGGTAAAAATTAGCTATAGGAAGAAAACCTGAGAAAGCATGAGATTCGATACTGGCACAAAAAAAAGAAGGGAGGAAAGAAAGGAAAAAAGTAAGGAAGAAATAAAGAAAAAATAAAGAGAAAAAAGAAAGAAAAGTAAGAAAGGAAGGAAGGAAGATGGAAGGAGGAAGGAAAGAGTAAGGAAAGGAGCAGCAAGGGAGGGAAAGGAGGAAGTAAGGAGGGAGGAAAAAGAAGGATTGGCAGCTAATAGATACTGAAATCACAAAAATAGGTGACAACCTTCTGCAATGGTAAGACTCTCAGCTTTCATTGTTCTCCAACAATGGAAAGTGTCACTAGATCATGAAACATTACAGTCATTGACTGACATGAATTGTAACTCATTTGTCCAGCTTTTAAAATGAATAACAACAAAAAGTAACAAGATTTACTTTACTCCCTTGTTCTGAGGTATAACATGTCACAACAACCTGAATAATATAAAGCCATTTTCATTAACAATATCATTTGGAAGCAGTGTTTAGAGTTCTTGTACTTAAGTCATTCCAAAGGCTGATCTTAAAGACTAGAGGTAATTGTTATTGGATTAACTGAATTTAAGGTAGAAAGTTACATTTTTCTTTGGTGAATTATTTTGCCCTCTTTAGGGAATATGTAACACATGTAGAACTACAAATAATCTCAATTTTATGATTTGCTAATTCTACCTATGGATGGGTAAAATGTGTACATAAAACTTATACATAGATTTCTGTCAAAGATATACATTATTATATTATAAATGACTTTATTGTCAATGATATAAATAATTGGTTTGAGGTGGCATAAATAATATGCCTTATGGCTTAGGTTCACTGGATTGGTAACCAATTCTAATGTCTTTTATCTATTTTTAACATATTATTTGAATTCAAGATTTTTAATAAATCAAATTACTAGTCTTATTTGCTCATAGTTTTCTGAAACATTAGTAAGTACTTTCATGTTTTCAGATAGGAGCATGTCCTTGTCTCCAAAATGGTGGCGCCCAGCTCTTAAAGCCAATGAACTTTTTGTCGGTTTCTACATTTTTCTACCTTTTCTCATTTTAATTGCTGTTCTTGTTTGCCAATGGAATAAAATGAAGGGATTTGGGCAAAGAGCAAGAACAAGTGTAAGTGGAAGGTGAGTAAATATACTATATTATCTTTGCTATTTAAAATGTTCAATGGGAAGAATTTGAATGCACTTTGGAGTAATAATTAGTAGGAATCTTTGGATCGATGGATTGGGATGAATAACAGCTTATTTCAACTTTCTGCTAATCAAGTATCTATGGGTTGTTTTAGAGTGTTAACTTCTTGAGCGATACTGTTTTCCTCACATTATCCATCACTTATGACAAGAAGTTCCACAGAGAAAGTTATGGAAGCAAAGTTCAAGAATACAATATTTTGAAAGTAAAAAAAAATCACAGAATGGAGAATAAAGCAGTTATAATACTCCAAATCTTGCACATAATTACTATTGCTCATGTGTTGCTAAATTCTAATTCAAGCATTGTGTAGTTTTATCTTGACAACAATGCTATTGAAAACCACAATTGGTTCGCTGAAGATTTAGTTAATTTAAAAGAAATCTAGTGAAATTAATGAAATGAAATTTAGTGAATTTAAATGAGACTAAATGAAAGGAAATCTAGGATATGGAATCAAGAGCTTCATCTTGTGTGATTACTGTTCTTAATATACTATGTTATTTCTCTTCTCTTTTTTTTGCTCTTATGTTTAATCTCATATTGTTACTGTATCTGGTTTTGTTACCTGGTATATTGCATATATGTTTATTTGTTTATTTAAAATAGGAAAGGGAAGGGAGGGAAACAAGATGATTGGGAGGGGGTAGGAGGAGGGAAATGGGTACACAAACATGAGAAGGGGTATCAATGTGTGAGAAGTAATGCACCTACTATCTGACAAATGTAACTGTAACCCCTCTATACATTAACCTGACAATAAAAAAGGCTCCCCACTCTTGATCTAAGGTCTACTCAATAAAATAAAATAAATAAGCATATAGATTTGATAGCATTGTATGTAACAGTCTTGGTGGTTTAGTAGGATCCTAAGCCCTTGACTTTCCCCTTCAATACAAGCTGAGTGCATAAGTGTTTCTCAGAGAAAAAGAAAGCTAAATAAACGCCATAGATTGTCACTAAATATAGGTGGAAGACCTCATTAACAGCTTTACCCATGAAAGTAAAATTATCCTTTAAGTAATTATTTGTTTACATAATTATATGAATGTTATTATAGAGATGTCAATTTAAGAATTAGAAGACATATACTAAAATACCTTTAAAATATACTAGAATAGTATAAGAAATATCAAATACCTTACCCTGTTATTAATGCAGCAAAATGGAGGGAAATAATAGATTTTCAGTGTGAAATAAAAAAATGATATTGCAAGCTCTGGTGTTCTCATTCCTGTAATCCTACCTATTTAAGAGGCTAAGATCTAAGGTTTCAGGCAGAAACTTAGCAAGAGGAAAAAAGTCCTTGAGACTTTTCTTTCCAATTAAGTAACCAGAAACTGAAAATGAAGTTCTGGCTGAAGTGTCAGAGCATAAGCCTTGAGGGAAAAATTTAAGAGTGCAAGGCCCTGAGTTCAATAGCACTGATTACCTCTTTGAAAGTTAGCTTCACATTGGAAGCAAGATGAAACATTAGAATGGTGAAGATTGAGTGGGATATGGGATGGCAACAGGAGTTGGTACATAATGACTGATTTTTCAGCATAGATCTAGCTCATAGCTGTTTTGCTCAGTTAAGTGTTTGGTTATCTTAAAAACAATGCTCTCTCTCTCTCTCTGTCTCTCTGTCTCTCTTTCTCTCTCTCTCTCTCTCTCTCTCTCTCATTCAGTTCTCTATCAGAAGACGACAGTGACGACAGCATCCAGTCATAAAGTTAAAGGTAACTGAAACCAATTTATTAACAAAAATGATATCATTGATGAAGTAGTTTATCTTTAAAACATACCTTAGCATGAAAAAAATCTAGTATTTCCATATGTCCTCATTGTAATTTCTATATGTGAATTTTGCATGCTAAAATAAGATTACGGTTTCTGGATGTGGTATTTCATGCCTATAATTAGGAAGCACAGTTTAGGAAGATTATACTTCAAGGCTAGCCTGGGCAAAAGGTTAAACAGACTTCATCTTAACAGAGAGCTGGATCTGATGGCAAGTCGTTATGTGTCCTATCAACTGCATGGGAGGCACACATAGGAAGACTGTATTCTAGGCCAACCCCATCAAAGAACAGAAGGACTTGTCATAATTAGTACAATCCTAGGACTCTCCTAGCAGAGGACTCCAATAGCTCAAACCCTAGATACGTAAGGCCATAGAGGATGAGGCTAAATGAAAGGATCTCCAGGATGTGGAAACAAGAGTTTTATTATGTGATTATCATTCTTAATGTACTATGTTATTTCTCTTCTCTTTTGTTGCCCTTTGGTTAATCTCATTGTTACGGTATCTGACTTTGTTTCCTGATATATTGTATATATGTTTATTTGTTTATTTGAAATAGGAAAGGGAAGGGGAAAACAAGATGATTGGGAGGGGATGGAGGGAGGAGAATGGGGACAAAAACATGAGGGGGGTGTCAATGTGTGAGAAGTTATGTACCCTCTGTCTGGCGAATGTAACTGTGACCTCTCTATACCTTACAATAAAAATAAATATATAAAAATTTTAAAAATAAAGTGAAAGGGGATGGTGTGTAGCTCAAGAGGTAAGCATTTATCTAGCAAGTGTCAGGCTCTGAATTCAGAGCCTTGGTAGAGCATTAATGTTAGTCAGTCCTGGGGCTTGAACTCAGGGCCTGAATACTCTGCCACTTGAGCAACAGCACCACTTCTAGATTTTTTTCTATGTATGTGGTACCAAGGAATCGAACCCTGGTCTTGGTACATGCTAGGCAGGCACTCTACCACGAGGCCAAATTCCCAGCCCCTTACTTTACATTATTTTAAGAAGACTTAATATTAGGTTTATAAATAATATTCTTATAATATGAAATGTCTTTAAGGAGTTTTTTCAATATTTTCTTAAAGTATTTTTGAACATATTGTATCTTTTGCTTTCTCATTGAAGTCTCTAATTGGAAAACTTATCAGAGATTGTCTCTTTACATTTACATGCATTGCTTCTTTGCTAAGAACCTGTGGGTATAAGCTTTAGTTTAAAATCTAAAAAACAAATATGATGAATTTAAATACTGTGTGCAGAATTTTAGAGTTTAATGCATTAGATTTGAGTTTACTTCTTAAAAACAACCTTGATTCATACAGTTGGTCTGTGATTGGATAATAGCAATAGGATTTACATTTCCTGGAAACCAAGACAGATACTTAAGTACACCTTCTTTACCATAAGACTAGAAAAGGTACTGTCTATGGTCTTTAAGGATAGAGGATTCCAACTTTACCTTTGTAGCACGCATGTACATGATTTTACACAGACAAACTACTGCCTGACTTATCTACATGTATATGTGAGGAGTAGCTTTGCAAATACATGAAAGGTTCAATGCAGAAATCAGCTAGAGGGCTTGGATTACATAAAGATGAAAGTTTATCTGGATCAGAATTAGATAAAAAGGATTGTATCTATGATTAGGTCAGAGAAGCAAACATCATTAAAAGTCTTGAAGGTTTTAGGTCTTAGAGGCTATAGAATCCATGTCTGTTTTACTGAATGAAGGCAAAGAGTCATTGGAGGATTTAAATTCCATGTACAGAATATTGCTGCTGTGTTTTTTTGTTTGTTTGTTTTCATGGCAGGGATAGAAGTAGCAATCATTCTAAATCCCATAGACTGTTGAAGGAAAAAGGGTTAAAATAATGCTTAATGAGAGAATGCAGAAAGACAATAGGACATTAGTATAATTTTAAAAGAAGGATTTTTACATTATAGATTGGTTTCCAATGTCACTATTGTCTTAAGACTCATTTAGAAATTTATGAATATTGAAAAAATCTGCCTAGTGATGAACAGAGATAAACATCTGGCATGCCAAGATCAAGGGTTTGATTGTCTCCTATATTAATATCGACATAGTTAAAATACTTCTTAGGTGACAAAAGTAGTGTTTGGTATGATAGGTTTTGTGTTTTACAAAATTTCCTGGCATAAACTAGGGAGAATGGGTACAGATAAAAGTGTGGAATTGTAGAGAAGGTAAGAACTGATTCCATATACAAGAGAGGGGTGCTTGATCAATAAGAGTAAAGGGGAGAGGATTGAGAGGCATGACAGAAGTAGAATCAGTGTGGGTGCTTCTGGATAGGGGTTTAGAATAAAAAAAAGCATAAGGGCCTTAAACATTTTGTTGAATCAACAGTGAAATCTTTTAGCAATGCCATACTGTAAAATAAAGTAAGGCCACTTTAGGATGTGGTGATTGATGGATTTTGAACAAGTGTAAGCAGGACAATGGCTAAAGGGGTGCTCTTTACAGATGAGTAGACAAATTTCTCCTGACTCCTCTGTTTCTTTGCCTGTTGGTAAGTCCCATTAATTTTTTTTCTTTTAATGTGGCTATCACAAAGTATTCATTGAACATGATCTTTGCTTTATAAATTCCCTGGAGTCTAAGCACTGAATAGCAAAGTATTATATTAATTAGTTGCATAGAAAAGCTGAATGGCTTTCAATAATAATACAAATGTTGCTTTTCTACTTTTCTGTATTTTCTTTGTAACAGTAATTGTGCAGAAACATCAAAGGCCACAATGGAGAAAAGATATCACCCAAGACACACAGGTTTAAACAGCCTGATACAAGATTTAAAACAAAACAAAACAAAAAGCAACAACGAACTGTCTTTGTTTTTTGTATGTCTCATGCCTTTTGATTTCAAAAACACAGAATAAATTCTATAACTGAAAGCATGCAAGCATAAGTTGGTTGATGCCTTTATTTGCTATGGTCCAGAAGCAGGCAACAGGTAGTCAAGGAGTCGAAGAATCCAAGCTCACAATCTCTCATTGTCTACTGCTGCTGTCCACCTTCAAGTGCCCATAGCGTTCTCAAGTGAGACTGCCATCATGGTTCCCTTTCCAACCGCATTGTCTACTCTCTGGGACGGGAGAGGGAGTTTTGGATAGTCAGTCTAGGATCGCCTAGACTGAGTTTCTGGCTACAGAAACCAAGTGAGGCTTCTATGGTCTTTTAAACTGAGCTCTAGGTTTTTTTGTTTTTTCATTTTTGGCCTTTTGGGAAAGTCAAATTTCCTACTGAGTTTTCAGTAAGGCTGAGCTTTTCTGGGTAAGAATGTATTGCTTATTTCCCTTCTTTTTCCATTCCTTCCTGGCTGAGCATGGGTGTGCCTAGGCTCATTTTAAGGCATTTAAGAGGAATACCTCCCCAGGCAGAGTCTAAGACCTATCCAGTCTCAAGACAAAACAAACCCCAAAGCAGGAGATGGTGCTGGGACAACCTCATTGCAGAAGCAGAATTTCCTTTTCCAACTGTCCGTCAACTAACAGACAGGGGAATATTATCATCTATGAACGGAGTGCAGCAACATCTTTGCTCCATGGATACATCTTGAAGCCATCTTGCCAGTGAGGAAGACTTAGAGTCACATTGTTCATTTGCGTGAAGTAGCTGGATGAGGGGTTCCTCTAGAGATAAGAACTAGTTTAGTAGTTAAGTAGTTTTATAGTTACAGGTCCTAGAGATGAAGAAACGACAGAGGAGCAATAGGTTATTTTTGAAAAAATGAAATTAGTCTAACATTATCTGCTAATAAGTGCATGTTTTTGTGAATGTATTAAATGATCATTTGGTTCACTTTAGGTTTGTGATATTAAAATTATGTTAAAATATAGCTTAGAAAACACAAGTGCTGAGATTCTAGTACATTTCCTTCCACCTCATTGCTCTAACTTATTTGGTTTATGGACTCTCTCTCTCTCTCTCTCTCTCTCTCTCTCTCTCTCTCTCTCTCTCTCTCTCCTCTCCCTCTCCCTCTCCCTCTCCCTCTCCCCCTCCCCCTCACCCCCTCTCCCCCTCCCCCTCCCCGTCTCTCCCTCTCTCCCCCTCCCCGTCTCTCCCTCTCTCCCTCTCTCCCTCTCTCCCTCTCTCCCTCTCTCCCTCTCTCCCCCTCTCCCTCTCCCTCTCCCTCTCCCTCTCCCTCTCCCTCTCCCTCTCCCTCTCCCTCTCCCTCCCTCCCTCCCTCCCTCCCTCCCTCCCTCCCTCCCTCCCTCCCTCCCTCTCTCTCTCTCTCTCTCTCTCTCTCTCTCTCTCTCTCTCTCTCTCTCTCTCTCTCTCTCTCTCTCTCTCTCTCTCTCTCTCTCTCTCTCTTTCCTCTCTCTCTCTCTCTCTCTCCACTTGTCCTTTCCAGCCTTCCAGTCTTGCCTGTTGTCACAGCAGAGCACAATGAGGTTGGGGTTTCCTTTCCTCTACTTACTACCTTCTGGTATTGTAAGAAAGGTTTGTTGAAAAACGAAGTCTTTGTATTTTCTTAATGGATGAGTTAGTAAGTGAGCAGCATGGCGGAAATTTCTAGTGGTGAAGCCATTTCTGGATGGCTCCAGTTCCTCATCCTCTGCAGTGACTGAGAGCTGCCAGGGAGCCAGGGCGACCCGCCCTGCCCATCTGTCCCTTGGCAGGGTTGGGCAGGGTGGGCACAGCCTGGGGCTGGTCTCCCCCCACCCCCCCCCCCCGACGCGGGAGCTGCACTCCCAGGACCTGGCCGCGCTCCTGACCCGCGTGCGCAGGGCACCGCGAGCCTCACCCCTGCCCAACCGCCTCTGGCCTGGCTGGGTGTGCTCCGAGCCCTCCACGACCATGTTGCTTTTCCTGGCACTGTTGGCCGAGCTTGGAATGCTGCCAGCCTGCCTGGGTAAGTCCAAGCCCGCAGGCACAGGCCTGGTTGCCTCTCCTGTGCCTGGGGAACCCGACCCCTTAGTTCCCACACCTGTCCCCACCGTTTCCTGCACTTCTGCTGCCGCCAACTCCTACTTTACCACCTTCTCCCTAAGTCCCGGCCCAGCCCAGGCCAGGCACCCACATTAGAGGAGGAGTCTGGGCTGCATTCACTTCTGGGACGCAGCTGCAGACTCCTGGCCAGTGTCCTCGAGCCTTCTGTCCAGTACTGGACCTCACCGGTGTGTGAGCAGTGCCCACAGACAGCTCTGAGACCTGAGGGAAGCGGACCTCAACTCTACTAGACTGTGAAAAGGGCGAGCCTTTGAACGGCCTTTGAACCTCTTGTTGTATTATCTGTGGAAGAAGCCCGTGTGTGTGTGTGTGTGTGTGTGTGTGTGTGTGTGTGTGTGTGCGTGTGTGTGTGTGCGTGCGTGCATGCGCTGGTCCTGGAGGTTTGACTCCAAGGGCTGGGTGCTACTCTTGAGTATTTTGCTCATAGCTAGTGCTCTACCAACTTGAGCCACAGCTCCAGTTCTAGCATTTTTGGTAATTAATTGGAGTCAAATGGGGGGGAAGAAATCTACCATTTGCTAACTGTGTTAGAACCCTGGATGGAGGAGGCATTCACTTTACATTTACTGTACCATGACCTTTCTGTACCTAAGAAAATAAGAAGCACAAGGGGAAATCAAGAACAACAGAAAAGCACACTCTCGCTTTAGGTGCTGAAGGAATACTGCTGCAACTCACAGTGCCTCGGAAGATAAGGCCGAGTGCGAGGGAAGTTTCAGAGGGGCAGGTAAGTAACCATGAATTGTTTGACACTTACACTGGTACTTAGCCATTCTAATTTATAATCCCATGGAAAGCCCGTGTATGTTGTCTTATCTACCTTAGAATGCTCCTGTTTACACATGTCTACCCTTCATTCCAATTTCTTTCATTATCTATGTCTTCTTAAATATTTGTCCATAATTTTCAGGAAATACCGAGCAATTTCTGGCACTCATCCTCATAGAAGAAGCAGGTTCTTATGAAGCCTGTGACATAAAATGCTCGTGATAGTGGTTCAGCATGCAGATGATTGAAATGGCCACCCTGTGAAAGAGAAATGGGTTTTGATAAAATCTGGACATTGCAACATTAGATTGATAAAGCATCAGAACTAGTAGATGTGGTGATCTGAGGAAGAAAGAAAGAGGGAGTAGGATGTGAATAAAATGAAGGAATGAAGGAAAGGAAGGAGGGGGAGAAGGAACGAAGGCAGGAAAGTGGAGAGAAGGAAGAAAGTGTGCCATGTTTGCCTTATGATGAAGAAAATAATTTCAGTATGGGAATAACATACTGAAAAAGAAGTTGCAAAATTGCCTACTTTCGTAGCACCAGGTCAGGAAGCATGGAATACAGAAACTCTACAGGCCTGATTGCTTTTCACTGACACAGGATGTGAGGAATTCCATTGCTTGTCTACCTTTTGATATTTTGTATTTGGAATTCTTGGAGCTATTCTATTATAATTGAAGATGCCATTTGATTCTTATTTATTTGTATATTTTTTGCCAGTCCTTGGCTTGAACTCAGGCCTCTATCCTTGGGCTTTTCTCAAGGTGAATGCTCTACCATTTGTGCCACAGCACCACTTTTGGCTTTTTCTGTGTATGTGGTACCAATTGAACCCAGTGCTTCATGCATTCTAGGCAAGCACTGTACTACTAGGCCACATTCCTGGACTTTAGGATACCATTTGATGTTTGGAAAGTTTTGCTGTGTCATAATTGATATGAAAACTGCATTATGAAAGGTGCACAATTTGGTGAGTTTGGACATATGCACGCTGCCATGAGAATATGAAATACATTCATCCCACTCAAACATTTCTTTGTGTACTTGTATTATGGCTAAGAACAAGAATTCTACCCAATTGCCTGAGTGCATAATAGAAAATCATTTACTATATAGACTATGCCAAGGACTGGCTTTAAAGAATAAATTCCTGTTTCAGTTCTGTGAATGTATTCGCACTGAGAAAGAGCCCCTCCCTACCACTCCCTCTCCATAGACACTGGCAGACTCATTCTCTTCCGTCCTTCTTGGAGTTTAAATGTCATAGAAACCTCATAGACAGGAGGCTCACAGTATTCATCTTCTGTAAGCTTCTCTCACCTAACATGATGTTCTCTAGTTCCTGTTCTTTGTTCAGATGGAATGATTTCCTTCTTTTAAGAGTATTATTTTATACATTATATATATATACACATTGTATACCACTTATTAGTGATTTCTATGTTAGCATTTTGAGCAATGGTGCAGCCAGTGGCTACTAAGCACTTATGGTTTCAATTCTTGAAGGTGTAAAACCACAGTCATTAAATGATAGATCTGTTTCTACATTTTTGAAAAATTTCCCTATCATTTTCTATAGGAGACATACTGTTTTCCATTCGCAACTGTGGTGAATGAGAGCTCCAAATTTGTTACATCTTCATCCACACGGGGTATCTTTTTTCTTTTAAATAACCACTTGAATTACTTGTTTGCATTCTGCATTTTCATTTTCATACTGCCCGGTGTGGTACCAGTGGTAGAGCACAAGCCTTAGCATTAGCATGTTTTGTCAATAAAACCTAAGCATTTTCTTTATGGGCAAAAATAGCTCTGTGAGGACTGTTTGCATTGTATCCCACAGATTGGGAAAAGCTGCATTTTTACATCTCCCAGTTACAAATATAGTTTAATTTCTCCTTATTTGACCAAGGTATTCTTTTAGCTGTTGCCAAGGATTTGAGGATTTTCAGTTATCGTTTACTAACTTACAATGGCCTTAAGAGCACAGTTTATAGGATGCATTCATTTTACATTTTCTACAGTCTGTTTTGTGGCCCAGAATGGATTTTCTCCATGGGAGCTTGGAAAGACTGTGTTGAACTGTGGTGGGATGCAATAGAAGATACACAATACATGTCCATTACATCGAGCTGACAGATGGTGTTGATGAGTTACCTGCTGTGTCCTTTCTTACTAATGTCCTTTTTGCTGGATCTGTGCAGTTATTAGAGAGAGCCGTTAAACACTCCACGTATTAGAGTAGAATCAGCATCTTTTCAGGTTGGCCTGAAATTCATTTTCTAGTCCACGCTGGCCTTGACTCATCATTCTCTTGCCTCAGCCTCCCATTGGCTTATAGTACAGGGGTATGCCACACACTTATCTTGCTCCAGATGTTTTGATGTCCTGTTTTTTATTTAAGGCACAGACAAATTAATAGTTGTTACAACTTCTTGTAGAATTGAGCTCTTTATCTCATTACATAATCCCCACATATGAAGTACTATATTCTAATTTAAAACATTTAAAATTGTAGTGTGCCTTTAGCATTGGCTATATTTCTGCTGGTTCTTATTAGCTATTGCATAACAAATATAAAAAGGGATTAAGACAGTGCTATCCATACAATGAGCACACTATGGTAAACAGTAGAAATTTTAAAATAATGAATTACACTTAATTCTTACTGCTTGAGCACAATATCAGATCTTACTACTCTGAAGATTTAAAAAATTTGAAAATTTTATACTAAAATTTAAAAAATTGTATTTTATTGTTAGGGTGATACATAGAGGGATTACAGTTACATTAGTAAGGTGGTGAGCATATTACTTCTTTTTCATGTATTTTTATTGTAACTAATAGAAGGGTTACATTATATTCACCACATAGAGGGTGCATTACCTCACATACATTGATACCCTTTCTCATGTCTTGGTCCCCATTTCCCTCCCCCCACTCTCACCCCTCATCTTGTTTTCCCCCCTTCCCTATCCGATTTCAAATAACCAAATACGCATATATAAAATGTAACAGATAACAAAGTGAAATAGTGTAACAATATGAGATAGCCAAGGGACAGCAAAAGAGAGGAGAGATAACATAGTACATTAAGGACAACAATCACTCATTATATGGCTTTTGTTTCTTTATCCTGGAAGTCCTTTCATTTAGTGTCATACTATATGGCCTTATGTATCTAGGTTTTGTTCTATTGTAAATCTCTGCCAGGAGAGCCCAAGGTTTGTACTGATTATGACAAATGAGGGAAACCATTGAGTCTAAGTTCCTTTGAGTCTGGCTAACTTCACTTAATATGATTTTTTCTGAGTGTTTCCATTTCCTTACAAATGGGCAATGTCCTTCTTTCTGACTGCAGTATAGAATTCCATTGTGTATAAATACTACATCTTGTTGATCCCCTCATCAACTGCAGGACATCTGGGTTGGTTCCATATCTTTGCTATGGTAAATAATGCTGCAATGCACATTGTTGTGCTAGTGGATTTAGTATGTCCTTGTTTCTGGAGATTGGGTAAATGCCAAGTAGTGGAATTGCTGGTTCATAGGGGAGCTCTATGTTTAGTCTTTTGAGGAACTGCCATATTGCTTTCCATAGTGGTTGAAAGAATTTGCACTCCCACCAACAATATAGTGATGTTCCCTCCAGGCCACATCCCTTCCAGCATCTGTTGTTATTAGTTTTGTTGATCATGGCCATTCCAACTGGAGTGAGGTGGAATCTTAGAGTTGTTTTGATTTGCATTTCTTTTCTGGCCAGAGATGTCGAGCATTTCTTCATGTGTTCATAGACCATTCTTATTTCTTCCTCAGAGTAGACTCTCTTTAAGTCTTTGGCCCATCTTTTAATGGGATGGTTGTTTCTTTGGAGTGATTCAATTTTTTGAGCTGTCGATATATTTTAGATATGAGATCTTTGTCTGTTGTATGGTTAGTGAATATCTTATCACAATCTGTAGGCTTTCTACTTAATTTGCTAGCTATGTCCTTTGCCATACAAAAGCTCTGCAGTTTAATGAATTCCCACTTATCCAGACTTTCTCTCATTTGTTGTGTTTCTGGGTCTTTATTAAGAAAGTTTTGACCTGTGCCAAGGAGATCTAGTGTATCTCCTATTCTTTCTTGTAAAATATTCACTATATCTGCTTTTACCTCAAGGTCTTTAATCAATTTGGATTTAATCCTGGCACAGGGTGACAAAGAAGGATCCAACTTTAGTTTTCTGCAGGTGTTTAACCAGTTCTGCCAGCACCTCTTGTTGAAGGGCTATCTTTCTTCCATTCTATTTTTTTGGCTCCCTTGTCAAAGATTAGGTGGCCATAGGTCTGTGGGTTAATATCTGGGTCCTCAGTTCTATTCCATTGGTCTTCAGGCCTGTTCCTGTGCCAGTACCAAGCTGTTTTGATTATTATGGCTCTGTAATAGAGTCTAAAGTTTGATATTGAAATTCCTTCTGCTCTGTTCTTTCTGCTAAGAATTGTTTTTCTATACGGGGTCTTTTATTATTCCATATGAAATTTTGGATTGCCTCTTCTGTTTCTTTAAAGAATGACATTGGGATATTGATGGGTATTATGTTGAATTTGTAGATAGCCCTTGGCAAGATTACCATTTTCACGATGTTAGTTCTTCCAATACAGGAGCATGGGAGGGTTTTCCATTTCTCAGTTCTGCTTTAATTTCCTTTTACATGGTATTAAAGTTTTCATCAAAATGGTCCTTTACATTCTTAGTTAAGTTAAATCCTAGGTACTTTATTTTCTTTGAGGCTATTGCAAAAGGAGTTGCTGTAAGACTGATGAAACTAGGATTATAGGTATGAGCTACCAGTGCCTTCCTCATTGTGAGAGGTTTTTTTCAGTGCCTATCCTTTTCACTAGATCTGGAATAATGTGTTGGATTTACTGTAGTAGTTTATGTTAGTTTTAAGGAGCAAAGCAATAAGATCTGACTCTGCTGTTTATTAACATCTGATATGTATGTGTGCACCTTGCAGTAGACAGTGATCCTAAGTGTTTCTGCTCAGTTTCTCTCTACCAAGTTTATACACTCTGTTGCTGCTGAAAACTGATTGCCTCATTTCGGATTGGATTATATTATAAAGAAATTGAGGAAGTTTCTAGGATAGATGTCCATTTATATTTGTAGATCTGGTCCCATTACTTCACCTGTTTGGTCACACAGTCACCCTCTGTCTCTGGAGTCCCTGGTACTTAAAGACTCTTTATCGTGATATTGTGGTATTCCATAAGGGCTTCCTACCTGCACAGTTCTCCAGGTTTTTTTTTCCCCTTAAATCTTATTTAATTTATAGCCCTTTTGCTTTAGTCATTTACAAATAAAGTTTTTTTCCTCTTATTTCTGCTTCTCATGTAACTGGGATATCAGGTGTAAAGTACCATATCCAGAATTATTCTCATTTTAATATACAAGGAGTTGAGTTTATAAATGCATTTAAGTTTATAAATGTATAGTAGATAAAGTTGTAAATAATTTACTTCATTATATTTTCTATATAATGTAAACCTGTAGTCATGTTATATTTATTTTGACTTAAAATATCTTTTAAAGATAGTGGCAGTTGATATAGTACAAAAACAATTAAAATTTCATTTTTTCAAAATGCATTACATTAGTTTTCAACAATTCATCCACATACATTAAATCAATCACATTGTGCCAGAATTAATTTAGCACATCATTTTAAATATGCTGCAGTGAATCATTTTTATTAACATCAATAAAGTTGCATACTTCGATTTATAAAGTCATTTTTATTGATTTGTTTTGTTTTAGGTGATTTATATTGTTACAGTTGATGGGAAACCATTCACCCTGCATCTCAGAGAACAGTAAGTTAAGAAAAAGGGAAAGATTTGTTTTGAGATTTTGTTCTTTTAAAGTTTCTTTTATAA